>NC_053405.1:14175259-14475259 GCF_016859285.1 Xiphias gladius
AAGAAACAGAAAAACAGAGAGGATGAAAGATAAAACTGTGTCTAATGTGGATATGTTATTGAAGAACCCACAGAGAATAATCAGCAAATTCTGTCTTGCCCCTCAGCTGTACGGAGCACTCTAGCGTATTTGAGAGTCTGTTTAGAGTGCCATGTTACACTGTACTCCTCTCTTTCCTTCTTTAGACAAAGCACTGGCTTTTTTTGTAACGAGCACAAGAAAAATTGAATCGAGTGAATGCCGTAAAATCTAGCAGGAGCAACTGACAACAGGTGAGCAGCCACCACCGTGACCTCAGAAAAATCCGAGTTGCTATAGGGCTTGAATTGGTTTCCACTCTTGGTAAGAATTTATTGCCAGCGTGTAGATTTGAGGATAGGGTTATTGAAATTCCTCATTCTAATGCCACTGACCTGCTGTTCCCTTCAGTGGACGACTAAAGATGGTTCATGAGTGTGAATTTAGAGGCAGCGGAAATAGAAAATGTCTTCATACACAAGAGGATATATTATTATTCAGTTATTCAGCAGCCAATATGTCCATCAACATCCACCCTGGTGGATACATCCACTATGCAGTATACCACTAAAGAGTATCAGCTGGGATTTATGTAGATGTGTTCTATCGTGTACATTGTTTAGATTATACAGTGTTGCAGCATATTATTCCAGCAGTTTGGTAAAGTAGTTCTTCTTATTTATCTATATCCAAGTAATTACTGGAATAGCGACACATCTGTGCTAATTTCTCTGATGGATAGAAATCTGTTGAAATCTGCCAGCAGTAAAGGATTTCGTAGACACATCTTCTTTCTCTATATGCATCATTCTATAGCTCATTTCTGGGTTAAGTGCAGAGCCAGTCAGAATCATCACAGGCCTCCCTTCCAACCTATCTCTTAACACTGTCACATCTTTCATGTTGACATCCGCTGTATTTATAAGGAACTTGTGATTAAGATGCCTCCCTGTCAGGGATGCCTGCCTGAGAACAGCATGTACATCTACTAAGAAGCCTTTGACTGTTTGACTCCTCGGTCATAAATGCCTGTGAGTCACCACCACTGCTTTGGCAGAGAGATGGACGCTGGCCATCTGGGCCAAGGAATGAGGACACAGCCATGGACGGAGATTGCCTTCGGGGCCTGCAGTGATTTGGTGGTGGCCTATAATGATTGTCTCAACAATGGAGACTGGATTTTTAGAAAAGTTACAGTGTGCCTGTTGCCATGACGATGCGTGTTGTTGCTGGAAGGACTTAAAAATGGGAAGAAAAAGGGGATACATAGGTAAAAAGGGAATCATCAAGTGTTAATTGTCCATTTTTGGACATCAGACTCAACTCTAGATTCATTAGCTGACTCACCCAGCTTTTATTAGTTTACCTCAGATGTACCCATTCTGCAGCTGTGTCCCTGAGCTGAAATGTAATGCCAGCATGCTAGCATTTGCATGCGTTAATAATAAAAAAGCAACAGTTAATTTTAAAGTATAGCTTAAGCTTATGGGAATTCTGTGACTAGTTTTGGCTTTATGCTGTTATGAAGAGTTAAAGAAACGGAAATTTTGAATTATTGGCTTTAAATGAGAAGTCATGGAGTCCAGTCATTAGGATTTATCCTCTGGGGACCTTGAATGTCTGTACAAAATTGAATACGAATCACTCAGATATTTGAGTGAAATGTTGGCTCATTATTGGTTTGCTGATACTAAAATGTATCTATAAAAATATATGTATAAATACGTAGGTATAAATGTAATGTAATGTATAATGTATAATAATGCATAATGTATAATGTAATGTATAAATATGTATAAATACTCTTCTGTTCTCATGCACTTTTACTCTCATAATAGTACAATCAAAGGTCTTGGACTTTGAAGGAGCTACATGTAAGTTTTTGCTACCGCTACATAGCCAATGTAAGCATTAGCAGCTGTTTATTTACCGGTCTATGAAAACGTTGCGAGTTCAGCATCAAACTTAATGTCCTTTACTCACCAAGAGCTGTCTCCAGCGGTGGAAAGAAACACTAATGTTAACGGTTGTTTTTCTTCCATTTCTATCACTTCTTTTCCTCTACTGAAGTTAGCACGCTAACCAGCTAGCCCAGGCCCAACTGCGTATCTCGTCACTTTTCGATAGCAAGTCGCTGTAGCATCCAGGCTGCGCTGAAATAGTAGCTCTGCTCAGAGGGCGTATTCTAACCTCTTGTATTTAAAACACAACAATTGTTGAAGCTTTTGGCATGCGGCCATCACAACCACCACCTACTGGCAAGAAACCAAATTCGGCAGCTGAGAAAACGTACTTATTAATTTACTAATTTCTAGTTTTTAAATGTGGAAAAAAACGAGATTTTAAATTGAATGAAAAAGGAATGTATGCAATCCCAGCAGATCTCTAATGAATCTCCCACAGAAGGTCTCCTAGCTGTGACCCCAGTACCTATATCCTGTTATAATGTGTGTCAATCTCGTAATATATGCAGTGGCAGGGGCCTGAGCGCCTGCTAATCACCACTAGACCTTCTCCGCTGCTAGCCTGTTGCATGTACTGTAGCACACTGACCTACTTATGTGGTCTGCTGTTTGTGTTTTATATCTTGCCTGACATACAGACAACAGAATGGGCCGATGTATCGGGGCTTCATTATCCCAACCTTTCCCTCTGGTTTTCCTCTCAGACGCTGGGGTATGTCCATTAGCCAGCTTGTGTAAGATAAAAGCTGTGTGGGTGTATGTGCATGCCCGTGTGTGTATGTGTGTGATTACGTGTGCCGGAGTGTCTATGCATGTTTGTGACAGCTCTGTTATATGTGCTGGGAGCAAGAGAGATGGGTAGTCACAGTTCTGTTAAATCAGTTTCGTAAGCACCCATGTCCTTTAACGTTATATTGAAACCGGCAAGACAAAGACACACACACACACACACACACACCTGCTGGCCAGTTCTTCCTACAAATTACCTTAAATGCCATCTTATGATCTTGGCAGAAGCGATCTGTGTGGCCCTTAGTAAGAGTCAGACGTCATATCACCAGTAAAATGGGGTCAGCATTTATGTCTTGTCAGATAACTGGCACATAAAGCGCTGAAAACTCAAACGAGCGCAACCATAATGGAACACATGGAGCACACAACAGATGTGCTGTTTGGTCTTAAGGATGTTTCACCACCACTAGACTTCATCGCTTCTACTGACCCGCGGTCTCAGGCATTTTAATATCTGGGTCTCTCACACCTTGATGTCCTATTAATGTTGTAAAGGTCATGTCAGTCAAGATTATTCAAGATTTAACAAGTTTACCTGACTCCTGATTTTAGCCATAGAATAGTTGCTTTTGCGAAATTCCACAGCAGACATCTCTCTCAGCAAAGATATTGACTTTACAGGAGAAAAGATGGCCCAGTTTCCTGTAATCTCATGTGGTTCGTTGGTCACTGACTTATTTATTTAATCAATGTTTAATAAGCCCTATGGGAGCTTAATTTTCTGCTCAGTCACGTCCACTATGACCTCAGGCCTTACTGAGAATACATCAGAGCGGAGCAAAGGTAGAATACGTAGGTAAACTAATCAATTGTCATCAAAGCTATTGAAATCCAGCTACAAATTTTTGAAGAATGTGAATATTTTCATAAATTCAGTAGTTTTACCTAACTACAGTGAGAAGATGGGTTCATTGGTGCAAGCTGACGCACATGAATCACTGCAAAACCTCAGACAGACACTTTGTTTACTTTTGTGCTGAATGTTTTACACCTCAAAAATCAATTTATTTCTATTTAAAAGGTCTGTTGTCCTGTAAAATACATTTAAGGGACATCAAAAATTGTGTTTAAAAGCTAAAACCAAAGTACATCCACGTTCTGTATTTCAGTCGAAAATCTAAATAAAACCATCATTAAGCCTAAGCAGTCCATTGTTATTCTCCATGACCAAAAACCTCTAACTGTGTATTTTGAAATGCGTTAAACTACAGCAGCATGTGTTAACCTGGCAACCAAGCTGGCAAGCAAGGAGTAAACTAGGAGTTTAATCAGAGACCACTGACTGTATAAAGTAACGAATGGGTTATGGGTTTAGTGGAAGATTTTGGTGGAAAAGGCTCTGCTTTTTGAGGGAGCTCATGGAGAATCTGAGCATCAACGAGGACTCTGTTGAGTGAGCTAATCCCCCATTAATTTGAGGGAGTGAATTATTAATTCAGGGGAACAAATTCATTTAAGAATTCAAATGGCTACGGTGATTTTTGCACATGAATTACGTATACGTTTGAGAAGCTTGAGCGCATTTATTGAAATAGATAGGACCACTAGTCACCAGTAATACTGAATGAAATACCAATTTTTATCAGCCATTTACTTGTTTTCAGTCTAAAACTATTAAAAAACCTAATCTGTCCATGAGAGAAAAGATGATAAACAAAAATAAAGACATTAACTTACAACAAAATCATGCAAGTAAGTAATGTCTTAAGCCCTTTTCAGACACAGAATACTTAACATTGCTGGCTTCATCAAGCTGTTGAAGTGACAGGTTTGTGTCTTTCAGACATGGGTGACCTTTATCATTATAGAAAGAGCCAGGGTACACATGTGATATTTGGCATCTAACATGCAAAACTAGACAGCACAGGAAGTTACGTATAACAACAGTATCCCTTTTACTCCCGTTAAGATGCCTGGTTATCTCGCCCTTGGCGCAAAGGGAGAGCTGCTTTCTGATCTCAGCGTCTGACCAATTTCCAGACATTTTTGCTAAATATTTTCACTTGGGTTGTTATCCAAAAAATCCCAAAACAATTCTTTTTTGCAGTTGAACCTACTGCTCCTCGTTGTTGATTGGTGGGCATACTATACATAAAAACCTCCTACGTCACTACAGCATAATCTTGGACGTGCCTATCCGTCAGTTTGACTGCGTTCATTCAAACTTGTTCCGTGTTGAACGTGACATGGAAATATTTCTTGGTTCCACCTAGTAAGATTGCCGCTGTGACTTTTACAGAAAAGTGACCACGGGCCCTAAAGTATTTTAAGACTAAGATTATTTTAGTGCCATTGTAAGTGTATGGGCTAAAATCCATTTAGCATTATTATTATTAGCCGACATGTTAAATTGCCATTAATCTGAGTCAGACTCTGTGCACCTTAAGACAAGTTTGCCACCCCTGATTTTAAATCAGATTCTGCAGCTGAATACAAGATTAGATGTTAACGTGGACATTTCTCCCCATGGACTTTGAAGTGTGGCGACACGGAGACCTAATTTCTGCTAAATGGAACCATATATTATGTGGGTCAGCCTCCCAGCCAGTGTTCACAGTTTTCAGCCTCCAACAAGGCATTGTGATTCCATATCTTGTGAATAAATGGCTATAATATGTCTAGATGTAGTTCTTGAGACAGTCTGTTCATATATCTCACAGTTCGCTCATTGTGAGACGACATGTTCCCTGTGGTTTGTGACGCACCGCCCAAATCCATCTTCTGTTCGCAACTGATCTCGCGTAGGTTTTCTCGTGTCACTCATACGATTAAAAACTGAACATACAGTACATATGAGAAAAATGGGCTTACATGTCTGGTTTTTGTGCTTCCTGTTGCTGTATTTTAATTGTGCTGTGCTGTAGGTACTGTACAAATTCCCTCTGTAGCTTTTGGTTACACATTACTTCACAGTGGCTTAGTTTATTCCATACCGTGTTCAATGGAAACTTTATTTACACTTGCAAATATAGTCTGTGACAGTCTCCATGTTACATGATGTATCTAAATTGGCTTGACAGCACACGACTATGGTGCTAAATTAAATTAAGTTAGTGCAGTTCAGAGTGCTTTACAGGTGAGTGACACACTAACAAGACATATAAACAGTCAAAAAGAGGAGACAAATGCACACAAGAAGAAAATTAAAGAAATGTAAAATTATAATTTTAAAAATCAATCAGTAAAATAAATTAAAGACAATTAACTTTATAGCAAACTCATTTCGGCAAAATGGAGCTTTTTGCTACCTTTTAACTGGTTAACTGCTTTTTGTCAGGTCTGCACCTTTTTGCTTATACCCGGAAATCAGCTGGGGGTAATTTCCTGTCAATGGTTTGAATTGTTTTCATTTATAAACTGCTCCAAACATAATGAGTGTGAATCTTCCAAATCACAAAGTCAGCGTGTAAACAAGCCGATATTAAAATGTATTTATTAAGTAAACCCAACAGTGTGTCTAAAGCTGATTAATTACACATTATATCTTTGTTTAATACATACAAAAAACTGAAGAGTAACAACAACAGGTTGCGGTCTGGCTCATAACCCCCCCCCCCCGTAGAGGTTGTGGTAGGTGGATTTTGTTGTTTTTGGACAGAGCTAGGCTAGCTGTTCCCCCTCTCTCTCCAGTATTTATGCTAAGCTAAGCAAAGTGGCTGCCGGTGCTAGGTTAATATTTACTGTACAGACAGGAGGGGGGTATCGATCTTCTCATTTAAGCGCTCTGCAAGAAAATGAATAAGCAGATTTTCCCAAAATGTCAAACAATTTCTTTAATTGATATTTTATGTGATATCCTGAATCTAAAATGAAATACCAAACCTCCAAATCTCCCCTGAAAACATGATGGATTATGGGTTGTAAATTTGTTTCTGGTGTCAAGGCCTTAAATCCAGCATCAGATGAAAATATTATATAAATTTATAGTATAACATATGACATCCTATTGATCTTCTCTGTCAAACAGGATCATTCTGGGGGTTGCAAGTATATTGTTTCATCACTTTTTATTGTTCCTGTTTGTAATGTTGTTCATCTACAGATTTCAGGTTATTTTACTGTTGCAGTCAGTGAATGGCAATCAACTCAGTGTGCACAAGAGACATTTTAAAATCACACACGTGAATCAGACGTGCTATTTACTTGAACTAATGAGCCGCAGAAATGATGTTTACAGTCAGTGGCCCAATTTAGAGCCACGCCATTTCGGCTGATGTTTCATCTGTTGGTCATTTACAAAATGACCCCCTGCTGTCAATATAATCGCCCCTCTTGTTTATAAGTTACAGCTGTTCTGACACTGAGAGGTTGAAAACAGAGAAATCTCTGAAGGCCACAGATGTTGCTGGAGTGTGTGAGTGGATCTTAATTTGTGTCTCTCACTTTGTGCATATGGAAAAATCCAGGATGTGAAGATGAGAGCATGATGAAAAACAGGAACGGACAGAGAGAGAGAGAGAGAGAGAGAGAGAGAGAGCGCGCATCAAATAATAACCCTCTGTCGACTTAAAAGGTAGCTTTACAAAGTTGTGGCTAGCTACGTCAGAACTACTTTCCCAGCGGATGGAATCATGTGTATGTGTATGATCAGTGGTCACAGTCAAGTCATAATTTTCCTACGTTTAAGACGGCTTTACTGAATGACTGGTGATACTGAGAAGCTCCCCTTTAGCAAGTTTCAACTTTCTGGTTCCTTGAGGCCACAGGGGCAACAGGCACATGGAAGGTTTCGACGCGTGAGCCGCAGCACCCATTGTTTCTGATTGCTGACGTTCACCTTGAGACCAGCCATTGTTGGCAGACTGTTGAGTTGTCAGGAAATAATAGGAGGTAAGTGGGTTTTGTGCCAGCCTCTTGAATGAAACACTGTCATGCATTTTGACTGTGTAAAGGTGAGTCAGAGCCACTGGTAAAAGACGGTGGTGTAGTGGGGCACATGAATATGGCAGATTTAATTAATAACCAGTAGAGACTGGGAGTGCAAAGTTACTTTTACAAACTTCAAGGAGTTTTTTATTTTTTATTTAACACTAAGTCATATAGTCATACATATTTGCACTTAAGTTGAAAAAACTTTCAGAAATAAAAAATAAAGTTTTTATAAATCAACATGGTGTCTTGCACATAGAGTCTGGGGCCTTTGTCTCATGTTTGCGTGTTAGAAGTTTAGGAAAAACAACAGAACAAACAACAATCGAACAAGAAGAATAATGGGCAGAAAATTTGAGTCCTATCTTTTTGGTAGAACTTAAAACTTCAATTTATGAAGCTTTCATTTTGTCCCTTTGCAAAAGAAGCCAGGAGAAGCCATGTGGAGGATATTATCAAAGCAAGGGGGGCGGTATGTGTAAGGCTTCACCTTTTTCTCCTACAAATCGTCAGTAGAAAAAGTTAGACCAGACTTATGTTTTTAAAATCATGCTTTTTAATTTTAGGGATTATAGACTATAAATGTACTCTGGCCTGAAAGGCCTTAGACTTACCATTAGAAAAGAGACAGGTTTGGTCCAGCTTGGGTTTAGCCTAGTTTAGCACAAAGACTGGAATTAGAGGAAAACAGCTAGCATCCAATAAAAGAAGAAAAAAAAAAATGCCCTCCAACTGGAGGCGGGTCATTTGGGGCAAGGTGGGGAACAGCAGAAAGTTTATTTTTAGTGGTACCGAGTAAGTCTATTAACCGTTATGTTGACAGGTGGTCCTTTTATTTTGTCCAACCTATTCAAATCAATCAGGGTAGGCTAAACAACAGAAACACATTTCTATATAATGCAATACAGTTAAACAGCACCACAAACTACATCCTCCAAAACAAATGACCACACAGCTGAGTCAACACCTTTTTAACAAAACCTGAACATTATAACATTCATGAAGGTGGATGTTATTGCAGGACTGTTGTATTAGACTGCATTAGTTTTAGCTAGGTGTTCCTAATAAACTGCCAACTGAGATCATGTCGGGAGCAGGATCTCCCTGGTTTTGTAATGCATTAGGCCGTCACTCTGTCTGATGGTACAAGAGAGAAAAAACAAAACGTACAGTGCCAAAATAAAAACAAAAAATAGTTTGATTTACTGATTGAATGTGTGGGTGTCAGAAAGAGTCCTTTCAAAATGGATTTGGAGAGACTCAGAGCTCGAGGTAATGCAGACCAGCCCGTAGTCAGTGTTTTTCTCTCAGTACAGCTAAGATGAAAGCGAGCCAATGTTCCTCTAAATGCCCCTCCATCGCCAAACAAATCAAATGGTGCTATGATGGTATGAAGTGGTATGAGTGTTTGTCCAGCTTTTTTTTTTATTTTTTTTTTATTTAATTCGACTTCATGTTTTTTTTAATGCCTTGAAAAACATGTGTAACATCTGTTTTCTGTCCCCAAAAAATATTGTCATTACTATAAAATGTGGTGAGATTAGCCAGGTTCAGAAGTGTCAAATTGCCAGACAGATCTGTCACAGCCAACAAGAAAAACATAGTCTAAGGCGCATGTTTCTTGAATTACAACATGGAGAAAGTTTAAGAATGTCCATGTTGTATCTGTGCTGTCTGCTAGCAGCGCTGAACATTTAAAGAGTTTCAGTGTGTTAAAAGCAAGTCACCGTCAGTCAGTCAGACAAACTGGGCTTGAACTGAAAACGAAATATGTTCCCAGCTAATCAGTGGTAGAGGCACTCGGCACATATACAGTACTGTTCCCTGTCCAAGAGCGTGCAGACTGTGCACCTCCCGGCGGCGCACAGAAAGAAACCAGGTCAATAGGTCACCTGTTGACATTTTTTTTTGGCTTTGTGTGCATGTTTTGTGATGTTTCTGCTGGCTTTCAATGCAGTGCTGATTCAGTGAGTCATCTATGATTAGCAGTTACAGCAGCAATGGAACCAGAGCTGCAGAGAAACACTCGGAGTCTCATTAAGCTCGGGATTGAGCTGTTTGTGTTTCTTGGATGAGACATCAATGCTGCTTCTGTATCAAATCTATACCAGCCTGCAGCCTGCCCGCCCTTCAAGGTAAATGTGCTCCAAGTGTTTGTCAATGAATCCAGGCTGAGGGATTTTAGAAATCACAACACACTAATAGACTGGATAGCCCAGGGTTATTATGTCCAACCTAATATAATTTCATCAGTGAAGGAGCTGTAATGCAAGGCCAGGCACTCGAAATTCAAACAGCCAGGCGAGGCAAAACAGTGTAAAAAGCTACTTTGTTAATGCTGCAGTCTGTTGACTGTCTGTTGAAACACTGTTGCTTATTCTCACATTTTAGTTGCTGTTTTATTCAAGCCAGTGAGGCACAATATCTGCTGTCTGATACAACACTACATATAAAGCTAGAAATGCATGAGCCTGCCCTCTCCTCACCCGTTGTCCACATTATAGAACCTTTTGTGCAAGAAAACATCTTTTAAAAGAATGTAAATGTTACACAGACACGTGAACCAACAAAAGTCTGGGACTTCTCTTGAAAGATGACTCTGATGTCATTGCAGACAAAGTCATCATTATACTCCAGCATATCTTGATACAAGATGCGTTTTAGTTACAGGGTCAAGGCTGATTGATGCTGTTTTTCTGTCTATGAAGCATTAGCTGCCTGCGTTGGCAAAGTTGAGTGACAGAAATAGCTCACGTCCAGATTGTGGCAGACAAACAAGAACACGGCCACAGGTTTGTATAATGAGAAACGTGAGAGCGCCCTGTTAACATACATTGATTTTTACCATCTCATTCTAACCCTTAAGTGACTAAAAGCATTGTTTTCTCCCTCCCACAAACACAAAGAAACAAAAAGATCATCATGTATGTGAGCTGTTTCATTAACTGAAACAAGAACAGAGAATAATTTGTTTGCATTTTTATTTCCCATAAAAAACATCATAAAAGATGATCATTTAATTGATTTAGTAAAGCTGAACACACAAGGGTAACAAAATCAGAAAGTTACTGTATTTCTGTCACAGGTAGCTCATCTATGAAATGTAAGGCTACTTTCACATTTGCTTTTGTTGTGAAAGAAAAGCGCCACCTTGAGTCTTTAACACTGAAAACAGCAGCCCTCTAATCTGTCGAGGGGATTGTAAGTGCGAGATGGAACATTTATTTACACTCTTACTTTCAAACATTTATTAGCCCTTTAAAAATATCATTGCACATTCATATATAGAACAGTCGACACAGAACAGTCACTTACCCCTTTCACACAGACACAACTGGGAAAAAAATGTGTTGGCTGTTGGTGTGAAAGGGGGAATATGGGTCAATACTGTAAATATAAGGTTACTACCTTTTTATCATTTATTAAGTTACACCAGATCATTTATGCCGCCCTCCATCCTCTACTCTACCTATTTTCATTAACGCATGTTATACACAGCAGAGAGAAAAGGGGCAAGAACAACACATAAAACGACCTGTACAGTACACAGTGGAAAAAAAAAAACAGCTGACAAAAACACAAAAAGGATTTTTTTTTAAAGGATGATATGAGTGGTTTTGCATGTTTTAGCCCATTAGCTACAAGACACCAATATTTTACATGACTGCCAACTAATGCAACATGTATAATTCTGGTATTTATAATATATAACAGTAATCTATAACATTGAACAACTTATTGCACTCATCAATTGGTGATGTGATGTTGAGCAGGGCCTGTTGTGGGAACTCAGTGTTGCTGTGGAAAAAGAAGCTCTGTAAGTGGGAGATTTGCAAAGTCTGCTTTTTAATTCAAGATATGACAAACTCAGTTGGCCCTTTTCACAATGTTTATGTCTGCACATTGCTTTCCTTCGACATCAGACTTTCCAAATACTAGTTCATCTCTGCAATTTATTTCAGCAGATGACTTTACTGTCTGGAATACTGGAGTGTCTTCGAATGCACCACTACGAAGAATTAGTTTTACCTTACTTGTGACTGCAATGCAGTAGTGAAAGGACTGGAAACCTAATGCTGCTTAAGGATTAGGGAATCAATCAAAAAACTACTATTACTATAAATTTATGGTTAATGGGCCAAAATGTAAAAAAAAACATTGGTAAAACATAACAACTGATATTAAAGACAGTAAAGTAAATGCAACCACCGACTTGTAAACAAAACCCTCGATGATAAAGCCTGTGTTTTGAAGTTGTAAAGTGCAGTCAAGATCTGAGAATAGAAGTTATTTTTCAGTATTTACTCTTTCTATTCTATGCTTCTCTTTCTTGCTAACAATTTGTGTCAGAGCTATGGAGACTGAAGAGTATTGTTCTGAAAAAGGCAGAAAAAACACTGACCAGTTTCAAGGTGAATTAAGGGAAACATAATAATTTGGAGTAATGTTTATTCTCAAGTGTCTTCAGTAACCTTTCTTTGACTCCACTGATGGGACAGCGCATTCAGCTTCTTCACTTTCACTGTGTGTATCTGTGTGCTTAATTGTGCATCACCTCTGACAACTTCCTGACTGATGAATATTGAGTGATGACATTTCTTTGGATCTGGGGGTTTTTCAGTGAGCACAGCAAGAAAACTCAAAAGTGGGTCAGTGTCGGCAGTCATGCTCCTGGACGCAGCACTCCTTATGAAACGTGCGTTTGGCCTCGGCTAAACTGCAAATGCAAAGCACTAACAACAGCCATCAGTAACATCATTGTTTACCATCATCTCCCTGACCCCTCCTCCACCCTCTGTTGTGATTTTTTTTTCCTCCCTATCTTCCAACCTACAGAAAGATGCGTTTGAAAGGAACCATGGCAGTGTGTTGGGTTCAGTGCCCGCCTGGCTCTGGAAAGATGGAGTCTACTGGTGTTAAACATACGCCTCCCTGTCTTCCACAAGTCACAGAGGTGGGGAGTAAATGGCACCAGATTAGCCCTCACCTGGTGTGGTACTGCAGGCAAATAAAGTGAAGCAGGGTGAACTGGGGCCACTGCTGGAAAGCTTGAGGTGCAGGGAAATAAAGTGAGCAGTGAGAGGGAAGTGAAAAACCGTACAGGAATCTTTTCTTTATAGGTGGCAATCAACACATTTGCTGACTCTATACTTAGTACAGATATTTCAATATTTGTTAGCAATTGGGGTGACAACTAGCAATTATTTTCATTATTGATTAATCTTCAGATTTTTTCAGGATTTACTAATGAATTTTGTTTATAAAATGTCAGAAAAGAGTTAAAAATTAAAAAGTATAATTTCCTAGAGCCTATGGTTAACGTCGTCAAATGTATTGTTTTATCCAATCAACAGTCCAAAACCTAAATGCATTCAATTTATCTATTTATCATATGACACAGAAAAGCATTACATTCTCACAACTGAGAGGCTACAACCAGCAAATGTTATGCATTTTTCCCCAACAATTTTCTGCTAATCAAAATAGTTGCTGGTTAATTTTTTGTTGATCTAATCTGTGCAGCTCTATTGAATGAATGAGTGAATTCCTTAATTGCTCAAAAATACAGTATCTTACACCACTATGTGCAACGGATAGATTCTCCTCAACTCAAATAACCAAAAAAGCTGTATGTTACATTATGCTACATCCCTATAAACATAAGTTCCCGCATTCACTTAGACGAGGTCAACACCGACAAAGCGGTGGTGCCGACGCAGAGTGCTCTGGCAAAAAAGTTGAACTTTTATTGTAATGCCGTGCGACATCATCCAACAAGGCGCAGCTTTTGCCAGTCACAGATGTGCAATAGCACGTTCCTGGTAGATTACTCAGTAATGCCGTGATCTTTGCAACAAAAAATTAAATGATTTCCACAATGATAGATTTCGAGGGCAGTAAAATCCTTCCTGATAATGTTGTAAACCGTTGGTATAAACCTAAACACTGGTATAAACCTACACTGATTCATGTATAAACTAATTCATATTAACGGATCTGTTGCTCAAATTGAACTTCATTGATCATATTTCATCCTGTACCTGCAGAAATGCTAATGCAGCCCCGTGCACTGCAGTAATGCAGGGCTGCTTTCTTAGTCTAAAATGACACCGATGAAAACCATACTTGTAGCGAGTGTGGGAGGGCCCTTCAGTAGCCCCTTGACCAGCAGGGGGCTGAGTCTGGGACTACAGCTGCAGGGTCAAGAAAGGAAAACTGCCGTAAAAGTCACGACCCTTCCTCCCAACAAGCAGGAGTAATTAGAACTGTAGATGTCATAGACTCCTTCTCAGTTCCGGCAACAGTGTGGGACATACATCAGTCATCTGGTATAGGGGAGTTACAGTTCCCATGGTAGATATAAAAAGGTCCATCGCAGCGATAATACAGCTGAAACACGTCTGCGTATCCGTGGTCCCTCCACCACGTGCACAGCTGTCTGTTCCAGCCACAGGTCAGGGAATAAAACAGTTCAGGATGCTCCATGCCAATCATGGTGAAGAAGTCCTGGTCACCGAGGTGGCCCCGGAAGCGATATTGGTCGGCCAGTTTGGCCACGTTGCTGGGCTCCAACAGTTGGTTGTAGAGAGCTGAGGCCCTCATTGCGCCTAGGTCCAATAACATAACGCCGCTGTTGAAGCCTGGGAGGCCATCAGGAGGAGGTTCACCTACTCTTGTCTGAGGGTTCTCTTTACGATACTGCCAAAAGGTATGTCTGCGGAAAGGGAAAGAGGTGTTAGGTGCCAGGCTAATCAGCAAACTGTGAGAAGTGGTTTACATGACAATGAATGATGAAAATATTTTACGTTCTGGTCTATATTTGGCCTCACAGTCACATCGGTATTTATAACAGGCTCTCTTTAAAAAAAAATAAAAAAAACAAAAACAAAATTACTTCCAATGGAATGTCAATTAGCAAATTTGCCTGCAAAAGTAAAGGAAATTTGTGCAGAACTTTCAGGTAGAGCGTACTTTGTTAAATTTTGACAGATAAATTACCAGTTGACCAACTGCAAATCTTCTCAACAGTGGTGAAGAAACAGCTGGAGTCCAAAACTAAGAAATCATCATATTAGTTGTGTTGCAGCATCTTATTTATTATAACCCTGCTCTGCTGGACTGTACTCTCTGAAAGCAAAGTTTGGCAGCCAGTTGAGAAACAGGAGTCAGTGTTACCAAGCCCTCACCAAGGTGCTTATTTTGAATACGGATTTCAATGTGCCAGTTTCTGGTGCCTGCAGAAATACTTTTCTCTATGGCCATTAATGACACCCAAACGTAAAATAGGTAGAGCCTATTGAAAAAAATACTCTTTCAGGTAGTTAAAAAAATTTTATATGATAAGTAGGTGCAGAAACGTCAGGAACTGTGTGTGACACATCTCCCTCTGTAAAACACAATCAGTTTTTGGTTTAGTGATTAAAAACAATCCCTTCCAGAATCTGAACCCATCCCTGTGCACAGTCAAGAACCTGTACACCATTAAAGTGTCTCACTCACATGTATGTTTGGGCTGCTGTTCATTTAGAAAAGTGAGGGGCAACTCCATTTCATTGGTTTGCTGAACAAACAACACTGTGGCCAAAAGCAGGAGGAGTGTTGGTCCAGGACTGTCAGAGTCTTGTGCCAACTCAGCGCCCTGTTCTGTCAATATACCAACTCTGAGGTAGCTAAATGACACAGAGCTTCATTCAACAAACTTCTGTATGCACAGACTTGATGTATGTACACACAAGTAAGACCTTGCCCTGGGTTTCCTAGGCAAGAAACGTTTTAGTCTAGTGTAATATATAGTACTTGCTTTATATTATGTTATGCATAAAGTAAAGAAGGGTCACTATTTTGGGGCACACTTGACTAACATGGATGTCAGCAAATCTATCAAGCAATCCTGTTGCATTTTTAGGCTGTATGAAAAACCTGATCTAGTTGAGTTATAATTTCTCAAGTGAGTAAAATATACTACATTATTCCAGTATTAGTATTTGCTGTATTCATCTCACACTTTTTGCACCACTGACAAAACTGGACTGCAAAGAGATGATGTAGTGGCATCAACGGAATATACTGAAGGTATCTGTAAAACCGAAAAGTTTCTAAACTGGGACAAGATGTTCAAAGAATACTGAGCTACAGGAGAAGAGCTACTCTTGTGTGAAAGCCAAAGAAGGAAGGGAGAATTGGGTAAGGGCCAGTTCGTCTGACCAAAGCTGGGGAAGAAACACGAATGTCCCCCTTTTTAAGCACCGGGTTGTTGGTCTATTCAACCCCTGATGTTTGAATATGTATGTGTTGTTTTCTCATCCCTCAGGAGGAATTACTAAGAAACGAGGGGGGGGGGGCAAAATTACAAAACAAAAAAAACAAAACAAAAAACTGTCATGTCTACATCTGTTGTTTTGTTTTCTTAATTTGCTCATTCTGCTGTGGTTTTAGTACTTCTATCAAGTCTATGGACAACACCGGTGTCTAAGTTGAGTTGTACTACTTTTATTTCTTGGGGCTGTAAAGTATTCACTTCAAAAAAGTCTTTTCTGTATTCTGACTAAGAGCTTGTGTCTCATTTCTACCAAACACAAAGATAAAGAAGAATGTACTGTTTCTTGAATGCATGTGTACACACATATGCTCTCCACAGATTTGAGATTATTCTTAGTACTGGCCAAGATGGATGAAAACCTACTGTAGATTAAATATTAATGGCAAACTGTACTGACTAAAAACACATTGGGATAGAAGACAGACAAAGGGCAGTAAAAAAAAAAAAAGAATAATTTTAAAATTTACAATCACCTGAGCTCTGCTTGTTCTCTTGGTGCAGATAACGTGGGAAAATTGTGTAGAATAATTATGCTTGTTATAGTTGAGGTTACTTATCTCTCTCTCTCCCTCTCACTCCCCCTCTCTCTCTCTCTCTCTCTCTCTCTCTCTCTCTCTGCAGTTTGATCAAATCTAGTGGGAGCAGTGGATTCTCTGAGTTGCACTCTGATATTATTACTGACCTATATTCAACAGCTGCACTTTGTCCACACAGTTTTATACAGTCTGTTGGTTTGGTAGCTCCACAGGGGACTTGTGGCCCCTGTGGTGCATTTATCGTCTTTAAGACATACACTGGGTCTACGTGCCCGCAGACACATTCAGGGTGAGCATGGTCAGTAAGGGAACATTTACACAGACTTTTCCATTCTGCTGTTTTCACATAAGAATGTACTAAGTGATTTAAACCACATTTACTTCAGTGTCATGACGGCCATGATATACGACTGACACCATACTGGTTATGAAACATGACAGATGTTAGCGGTGATGGGGGACAAAATCCACAGTCCTCGTTTATTGAAAAAAAATATACACCAACGTTTAGCTGGAGTGAGGCCTCAGAATTCTGCGTTAGACACTTAAGTGCTATCTTTGGCAGCTATACACATTTTAGTACAAAGTTGCTTCTATCTCTCCACTACCCCACGATAACACACAGAGGGATTTTTTTACTATAAAGGACTGTAACTTTGGAAGATTATCAACTGCATCTGTGTAATTGCCTTAGAAGTAATTTTTACACAAAACTAGGACTGATACATCTTCTTCACTAGCACAATTTGGTTGATTGTATCATGTCAATTTCACACCAAATGTGTAACCTCAAGCTTGGTTTTAAAAATGTTCATCATGAACTTTACTGTAGCCTTTCATTTCATTTTAATAAAACAGAGAATCAGGGTAATTAAAATCAGCAGCTTAAAATACGTTTGAAAATGTTTCAAGTCAAGATCTTACATAAATAACATCAGGAACTATTTACAGAAGAAGGCATGTGTTTACAATCACCAGCCTAACTAAAACCCTCTCACATTTTGTATCAAACACCTCTTTGCTGTTTTCATGCTCATTTTAGGGCACAACAAAACAAAAAAAACTGCAAAGAGTTTGGCTTACATTAAATATTAACCTGCGTGGCCATAAGAGACACATGGGTTAACTTCAATATATAGGAGCATGCTGCGATTACTTTCTCTTGCTCCAGTCCTCAATAAAAAGTAGTCACTCTGGCCTTTGAGAAGTTGTGAGATTTGAGTGTCGAGAACAGAATGCAGCTCTATTCTCTGAGACAATGTCTTCAGGTTTTTCTGTTCCTTTGTACCAGAACACTCAAAGCAGGCTCAGTCAAACTACACATATAACCTCTCATAGTAGCTTAGATCACCGCTCCTACAAGTGCCTCTTCTCCTGCTCTGCCAATTCACAGATCCATCGTCTCCTGCCTCCAATTTTCACTGCCAAGCTTTCAAGTGAAGTGTCTCTCTCTCACTTGCAAAAGAATGAAAAGCATTAGCAGGTGACAGGGACATTCTGTGCTGCCGTCCTATCCAAATGTGTCCTCCACTTTGTTCTGGACAAGTAACAGACTACTCTCTGCAGGCCGCATAAACCACTTGCTGACAGAGGGGAGTGTAGTTCTGGTGTACACAAATGAAATGTCTTGATGAAAACTTGATGAAGATATATTAAAGATAATTCCAGTATTGATGGAAAAGAGAAGCCTTCAAACAAGAACAAGGTGTAGAGTTAAGATCCAAATTTACAGAATCATAAGTAGTATGACTGAATTCATTCATTGCATACCTTATAAATCTAGCTTTACTGTAGCCTTTAATACTTCCTGTCCATGGAGTTAGGGGATTATGACTGTACAATGTTTTTTCATGAACATTATATCTGTCAGTTGCAAAACCTAATTTTGATCAGAACAAAGACAGACAAGGAAGCCACAGTGAGACTGCTACACAACTCGGAACCATCTGACTGAAAACATGGGGATACATAAACACTGGAAAATATGATATTTCGCATTCAACATTTGATTCAATTTTAGAGCAAAAACTGGGAATACGTGGGATGTATCACAAAACAGAGACTCGATACACAAAGCATAAAGAGAGTGACTTGCTTCTGGCTAATGTCTCTCATTGTGTTTGTTGCTTTGACTGTGACACTTATATAAGTGGGTCTTTTCTCCCGGGTTTTATAACATTACAAATGCAGCTGCAGAGAAAAGACATGGGGCATTTTTTCCAATAATGAACTTTTCAGTGGCAGGATGTGTTCTGAATGTGGCTGGTGGGAGGATGCGTTCTCCTGCATAATGCTCTGTCCATTAGCACTGAAACAGAGTGGGAGCTGAGAGCCCTCTCAACTCCACATAGGAAAACACTCCAGTGGAGAGGACGCACACAATGCCTCGCTAATACCAAGTTCCAAAACTTAAAATATTACGAAGTCCTTCGGCCACTGGCTAATGGCTAACAAGCCAGCTTACTGGGCTGAAAAGCTGGTGGTGTATTTGTTTCTCAAATGTTCTCTCTGGCTTTTATTTATCTATAAATTTTAAAATAATAGATTTAAAACAATGACAGTGTAACAATGCTGATTTCTTTTGGGATGCAGTGCAGCTGCACAGATGAACTTCCCTTCTCCTTCCAGTGAATTTCCAGCAGGCCACCATATTTCTTTAAATAAAAGACAACCCTGATTATGATTTATGTTTTCCCTGGATACTATTACTCCATCCAGTCTTTAGTCTCGTAAAATGAAACATGAACGTCTATTAAGGCATTATGTAAATCCCACATTTATCTAGCTCATCGCTCCACCAAAAAATATGTGTTGTTCCTTGAATTATTACAGCAAAGCTGCAGAGCTCTACTGACTGGATATACAGCAATATCCTTGAGTCTCAGTGACGTGAACCCCAACTGATATCAACACTTTTTAATTACTTTAAAAAGAAGATAAGGAAAATCAACTGCTGGTCCTGGAATGTGATCCAAAACTCTGAACTTGAAAACTCAAATAGGCTGGTACAGAGAGTTGTTCTTCATAACACTGCAAGTGTTGGACTCGCACACAAAGATATCACCACGCACGCACGCACGCACGCACGCACACACACACACCCCTTACATTTCAACCAGCGAGGCTGTTCATGCTAAGAGGCACGATCTCCTGCTACGCTGCCGTTTGTTCTAAATAAGAGTGTCTGGGCACACAGGAACAACATTAGCAGGGGATTCCCAGGGTTAGTAAACCATTGAGCCAGTGCAGTGGTGGGGCCAAGATACAGATCTGTTTAGAGACGTTGGTGCCAACTGAAGTCTGTCAGGAAAACTACGGCTCCACTTCTAAAACTACTTGCTCAGAAACCTGACACCACCAACATTAACAGTTACGAAAACTAAGCTTTACCGTCTCACCTACACACACCTGCTCACACAAAAGCAAATGACATAATCATATATCAGCTTTGTTACACCATGACAACCACGTCATCAACAAAATCATGAGGCAGACAACATACACTAGCATAAAGAAGCGTTTCAGGACTCGACATTTTACTGCCATTACACATTCAGGACATTCTCTCTTAAGTGAACTGATATCATCAGTCATAAGATGTGAACGCATTTACTGTATAATTTCAGTGAGTGATAGTGAGAACACACTTATCACTGTCAACAAAAAATGCACGTGGTTGAAAACCTAAAGCCTTCAAACATTTAATGTAGAGCTCCAACGATTAGTTGATGAATTGATTAGTTGATCAGAAAATTAATTTGCAAATATTAATGATCTGATAGACATTTGATGACATCATCTTTGGCTCTAGGGAGTTGTGACTAGCTTTGTAGACTTTTTAAAAATGTCTTTTAGCCCAAACAATTAATTGGATCAGATTATTTGATTATAAAAACAATTGTTAGTTGCAGCCCTAATTTCATAAAATGGCGCTCGTTGATAGTTCATAAAATTAATAAAGGAACCCTACACACACATTTACAGAGAGAGAAGATACTAAAAAATAGGACTACTTATTAGTAAACCATTTGAACGATCAAACTTGAAAGTCATTATCTCCATTTGCCTCCTGACTAAAATCATGTTCTGATTTGTTGTTTCATTCACACACAGTCTTTAAAACCCCAGAGGAAACCACCTGGCTGTGTGTTTATCCCAGTAAGCAGCTGCTCTCATGAAACCTCCCACCTGACCTTGCCTCATGTAATCTTGCTACCCCCCTCACACACACACACAGTCCAAGTGATGTCCTGTTTTGATGCTGTGCCTGGGTGGAAAACAGTGAAGTAGTCTAAACCGACCAGGCGTGTTTGTTTTACTCTCTTGGAGAGGGACGGAAAAATTAGCTGAAGAACAAAGAGCTTGAAAGTCAGTTACGTGTGCTCTCACACATGCCCAAACTCACATACACAGTAACAAATCTGGATAAAGCTGGTGTTACAATTTAGTGGACAAATCTGCTTAGCGTGTATCTTCATTATTTTAAATCAGATCAAAAGTCAATATGGGGAAAAAAATGGCTGATGGGAAATCTGAAGTCAGATGATAATACGAAAACTTGATGTGTACTAATTCCAAGAACCTCTTACTCAACAACTTTCCAGACTGATATGCACAGACTTACTGTGCCAAAAGAAACAGAAGTTTATTTCAACTGTACAAACCTTTTTTCCCGATATAACATAACGTGCCAAACTTCTTGGTGAATTTGAATGTTGACTTAACACAGGCAGCTGTACAAGAACTTTGCCTGTATAAAAATCAGAATTGAAATTAAAAATGGAAAAGTTATGATTTAGATTGGGGACATTGCTATTCACAGAATAAGCAAACAAGTCTAAGAATCTGTCCATTTATAACTTTCCGTAATTTTTGCAGTGACTCTTCCACACACATCCTTCCACTGTGCACACTGCTAAGTTATGAGTTGTGTTCATAAGGAAAAAAACAGTGGTTTGAGAAGGCGGTTAATTCTTCTTTTATATCTGGAGAGCAGGACTACGGATGAGAGAGGGGACGAGTTCAATCTCGAGCCATCCATGGCCATCAATGTGCAACATAACCTGAAGTCAAAGGGCGTTCAATAAGTTTACTTGAATAAGGTCAAGTTTCTGATGAACCTGATATGTAGGGAACACACTGGTGGGTAACCTTCTCTAACACGCTGTTAGAGAAGGTTACCCACCAGTGTTGCCATAGTTTGTCAGTTCGGAGGATAAACAGATTGTTTATTTACTTCAGACAGGTCTAACAAAGAGACAGGAGGCACAACTGATTCATAGGATGAGAAGAGGCGTCTCCCTGCTTAGATCCTGCCAAATCCTAAATTATTACTCTATCACAAAGGACTTAAAATAGCTTATTCATGAAAACATCCCATCATACTGTCAGTGTTGCACCGTCTTGCAACTGTTACTTCAGGGCTGCTGTGATGGATCACTGTCTTGCATCACTGTCTCGATGCTGCCAGGTGAAAGGATGGTTCTTGGCAGATTGTGATAGGTGGCTGACTGATTTTTGTACGATTATTTATCTGATTATTGATGGTTGGAAAAATTTCCAGAAGGAAAACCACCACTGCACTGATCTGGGCTTTATGGCAGAGTGGCCAGACGGAAGCCTCTCCTCTCCTCTCCTCTTGTCTGGTCTGATGAAACCAGCCAGCTCTAGGAAGAGTCCTGCTTGTTCCAAACTTCTTCCATTGAAGAATTATTGGGGCCACTGTGCTCTTGGGAACCTTCAGTGCAACAGAAATTTTTTTTGTAGCTTTCCCGAGATCTGTGCACAATCGACACAATCCTGTTTCTGAGCTCTGCAGGCACTTCCTTTCTATCACATGGCTCGGTTTTTACTCTGATATGCATTGTCAGCTGTGAGACCTTTATATAGACAGGCGTGCGCCTTTCCAAATCACGTCCAATCATCTCAAAGATGATCAACAGAAATGGGAGGCACAGTTATTCATGTGCATGTCAACAGTTGACAAGCAATGGCAAAGCAGCAGACTGGTTCAGTGCGGTCTGTATCAGGTGAGACTCAATGAATGCGCACTCAGAATTTTTGTATTTTGTAAGACCCTGACAAATTGGCATCACTGATACAGGGTATCTACAGGTCTTGAGAAATCTTAAAAAGCACTGAATATAGTTCTATCAAAAAAATGATTATTTTATATTTTTTTTTCTTGCCTACCATAGACGGTAACAGTAGTAATAACTTTATTTTGAATAATGTTAGGCTGTCAGGAGATCTTATACATCTGTAAACCACAAGTGAGACTGGTGCGACGGTTGATTTCGCACACTGGAGGCTGTTCAGTCTCTTTTTGTTTTTCCCTTTTCTTGAGTTTCAGTCAACACTTTCATATGTGTAGCAAAAACTGTCACTACCGCTGGCTACATTACAGGTCAATGGAACGTCCAAGCTAATTGACAAGTGTAAATTTAATCATATATTAATTAATTGCTGCTTAATCCATCCATACATTTTCTGCCTCCTATCTGAGTCCAGGTCACGTTAAGTGATAGTAATATTTGTACAGTAAAAACAGACAAAAATGTGACACAATTGTTCATGTCCTTATTAATAATAATAATGGGCCTTATTTTCCTACTGGGTTTCCATCATTCATTGACTAGTATTACAGTGAAAAATGTATTAAATTGCATTCTCTGTGGTATTAAAAAGGTGTTAAATGTCTATAATTTAGTCTTAATTTAATGTTGTGAACCAAGCAGAAGCCCTGCCATAGCTGGTGTGTTGTGTGCACATCTTCTACCTGTAGACTGGCTGCATCTCTCTGGTGATGCCTATTACTGCTCCTGGAGGAAAGCGGTCAAATTCCTGGAAGAGGTCCCTGATGTTGGTCCTGTATTTCAGATCCAGGTCAAGCTGTACTATGCGCAGCAGACCTGAAAGAAAAGAACCCTGTTAAAAATCACCAAGTGTACAACACAATGAGGAGATGTCAAACTAATCACTCTAACTATCACCACCCTCTGCACAGTGACCTCTTTAAAGCCACTCATCCGGCCAAAACTAATTTTTATCTAAGATCGTTCTAAACATATGTAAACGACTAAAAGAATGGTTTATGTTTGATAAAGAACAAGCAACCTTCCTTCATGTGGATAAACCATAAATAAGAGTTTCTTTTTAACCACGTTTAATAAATGATAAACATGAGTTCTCCGTTTTTAAAATGATCCCAGAAATGTACTTCTGAGTGAACTGTAGATGTAGGCTGAATTTGTCTGACCACTAGCACATTGTTCAATGACTGCCTTCCTAAGCACTGCGAAGAGTCCTTCCGGTAAGACAGAGTTTGAGGAAATAAGAACAGACCGATAGATTCTTGAAAAGCTGGTTGCTCTGCAGCAGTGTATTTGACTTTTGCCTTCTGTAACGTTACCATTGACCTAAAAAAAAAAAAAAAAAAAAAAAAAGAGGAAACTGCTTGACAAGGTCTATAAATTGTAGGGAGAAATGTATATAAAGTTGAGAAAACTGCAAAAAGCACAAAGTGCAGGTTGTGTTTGACAACTATGAGTTTACACATAATAAATGATTAAGACTGTAGCTTGTTGTTTGTAGATGAAATCATAACAGTAACCAGGATATTCAGGCCCTCATCTGTTCATTGTTTCAGCTTCCTATGTTTTGCTGGTTGGCATGGTGATGAAAGGATGGGAAATACTCAGGAATGGTGCAGCATGGGCACAACGCAATCACTGGACTGATGAAAACACTTGCCATGCCAGCTTGAGAGGTACTGTCAAAGATGACGGCCTGTAGTTTGAGGGCAGTAAACATTTATTGGCAATGCAAAAGGTTGGTTTAACAACAACTGTAGAACTGGTGCAGCTGGTGCTGACAGACTCACATGACGGGGCTACTTAGAAATTATGAAATGCATGGTTTGTCTTTGTATTAGTGATATAAGCTACTGAACTCATGAATCTTTATCAGAGCTCAATATAATATTTCAAATCTGTTTTTAATTCATCATAGCCTTGTTGAGACCCAGCATGTTTCAGATATATTAAATCACGTTAATTAAGCTTAAAATTTTTATAATTTAATCAGAATTATGGAGGCACAAAATGTGTGCAACGATACTAAGGGACTGCAGAAAATTTAGTTTTATTTTTGTTGCGTTATCCATCCATAATATCAATAAGTTTTAACCCTAGAAAGAAAATAAAATGTAAGAATAAAAAATTGTTTATTGTAAAAATAAACTTACTCATTTACTACTTCACTTAATGTAAAAGCACGGCATAGAAAGTTTAATTTCCCCATGTAGATTTTCCCAATAAAGAGAATCAAACTGGCAGCACATTAGCTGTTACATTTTAGGGTTCCCAGGGTAGTCGGTGTTGCCGATGTTACCGGTGCTACATGGTGTGACACGTTGTTCAGGCACACACACCGATTTCATAACTTGCCCACCGGTCCCCACCGTCTGTTTTCATTTTTTTTAATTGACATAAAACACATTTGGTACATTTTTGCATATCTGTGGTAGCAACCAGGTTAATCCAATACAAATCTCGAATCTGTAAAATGCTAGTCATCAATACTTTGTTGGACGCTACAATTATAAACTGAAAGTGTCTGCTCAGTGCAGCAGCAGAGCAGAGTTGCATCACAGAGTAGTGGAGTCTTATCAAGTGACGAGACGAGAGTTGACCAACAAGACAATGCTGTCAAATTGGTGTCAAGGCGAAAAACGAAAGTGCATATTTGGCAATATTTCGGATTCAAACCCAATGCCAAAGGGGAACCTGATAACATTAATGAGGCAATCTGCAATCTATGTCTGATGAAAGTGGCAGCACCTGGAGGTAACATGCATTCGTTTTGTTCAAAAAGTAAGAGGAAGATCTGAAGATCTAACATTAAAGATCAAAGTAAGCGCTCACCAGATATTGAGCTGACACAAGTCGTTTCCTGTAAAATGTCCGGTGTAGTCGGTAACACCAGTGTTGTCATGAGTTTATTACCCAGTGGGAAAATTTCCACACCGTAGCATCCCTTCTACATATCTTTCTTGTTAATGCTAATGTATCATCCTGAAGCTGAAAAACTTAATCTATAACAGTTTCCTAATGTAGATCTGTGTTTTCAAGTGATTAGAAAACAATGCAGTGGTGTCTTGTCTCTATAATTTGATTTAATTTCGGTCCAGCTAAAAACTGGATCCGGAGGTTTAACATTCTACAGGTAGTAACTGTTAAAAGTTGGTATTTTGGACCATAATCAGCGCAATACTGAGCAGTCAAAAATTCCAGATGTTCCAAAATGACTAAATTGTACCATGATACCTCATGACACAGTTATTGTGTACTGTACTACTGTGTGTACTGTAATTAACAGGCAATTGTCAACTATTACAGACATGGATGGTGTCTGTGTCTTACTCTATTGTGGTAAAAAATAGACAAGCGAAATTCCAGTGTAGTACCTGACTCAGCAGGGTCAGCAATCAAAGACCAACAGAGTTTTTTTCTTGGAGAAACAAATCACAACCTTGGCCTCAACAAAGCCAACTCAACTGCACAACAATAAAGGGTATAACCATGGGGAGATCATGGCTGGACTAGAAGTATGTGCTAAAAGGTAGTGTGAAAACAAATGATGGAAAAAGAAGACTCAGCAATACGGCAGTGACCTGTTTTCTGTGCTCTCAAAACAAGGAAGCTCCCATCACAATGCTTTCATGTACTGTGGCAACAGAGAGGGGCAAGGAAGAGTAATCTCCGAGTGGTCAGCGCTGTTTGTTTGTACTAACGGGGCTTAACTAGTGGGAATATAACAGGAAGGGGGGGTCTCTCTAGTTGTTATAACTTTGTGATGTGGTGGGTTTGATGTTAGATCAGTGACTCAACACCAACTTCTGTGAAGGTGAAAGTAGGGCTGGATAGTATGGGCGGTGTTTTTAAGCACAGCTTATATTTCGATTAAATGGTAATGAGAGCAAACCGTATACTTTATTAGCCCCTCATGATTTCAACCGAATGTGATTTGAATGTAATACACAATTACGTTTTCTTACGGCAGCTGTAGTGCAGCTTTGTGAGTATGTTTCAGGTGTAATATTTGCCGTTTGGTATTACATCTCATAAATCCAGTGTTTTCACTGCTGCCTTAGAGCCATCTCTCTCAACATTTCATTTAGGCAGCATGTCTTTCGTAGATGTCCTATTATGGCATGTATAAAGGTTCTTCTACTAGTGGCTTTTCTTATAAAAACAGAGACCAGTTAATCACCAAAGCAACCTGTCTGAATTCTTGTTATTTTTTCCCCACAGCTAGAGTTGCTCGTGTCAGAGCTGAAAATCCATTGCTTGATAAATCATAAAATGGTCATTATCAAACCATTTAATGATAAACAGAATATTAAAGGGAAAATGATTATCTTGAAAAGAGTGTGAGACAGATTCTGCAATAAAAAGTGCATTAGTATTTCAGGCTCTTGCCAGTGAACAGAAAGCTGGACATAAGCCTGGAGAGACAAAGAAAAGGAGACAGAGGGTCCATTTCTTATTTGTATCCTTGCTTCCCGCATTTGCATTTCTTCCTCCTCCATCATTTCCTGTCAGCATGAGGATGGAGAAATCAAGGGAACGTGTTTCTTTGTGAAACAGAACTTCCTATTCGGACAAATTTTCTTCTGTAGTGCTGCCAACTACTGATGACTGTTACACAGCTGGATCACCGCTGGGGCTTTAACCTGCTCTGCACTGTGTGTTTGTCCTAACGTTAAAAGCTTAAAATAACTGCAACCGCAATTTAGCCAGTGTAAACATAAATCAACCAACAATTTGTAAGTGTATTTCACTTGCGTCTAGGTGCTAGCCACAGTATAAATTTATTTTTCAAATAAGTCAGTGGTGTTTTATATATGTTTGTGACCATGGTCTTTTTAAACTAGATGACTCTTTGGAGATGCAGATATGGCTAAGGCGCATGTTTTCAATTTTGGTGCTTTTCACAGAAAAAAAAAACCTGAATTTTTTTTTTTTTTTAAAAGGAGTTTAAACTGACTTTCACCTGAATTGACTTTTCATTTCCTCCCAGCAGAATTAAGAGAAGTGAGACTTTCTTAAGGATGATAGAGGATATGAAATAAGGGGAACTAAATGCACTTAAATAGGAAGAATAAACCCAGTAGTAGGAGTCTACTGTTGTAGACAGACAGTGGAATGAATTGTATATGATTGAGTCCGTGTACTGCATAGCACTGTTTTATTTCAATAACCTCTTAACTATATATGATGTTTTTCCATGTTTACAACAACAACTTTTGAACAAAATGGACAGATAGAAATAACGTTGGCCATGTGCATGGATGTTGTAAATTTATTGCAGGACTAATGTCATTAGGATGGCTTAGTGCTGGCCCGAGGCTCTGGTTAGATCACACATTCGTAAATCGACTAGACCTCAACTCAGCCACAAAAACCAAACAACAGAGATACCGTTATCTAACATCACTTTTTTTTTTCAGAGAGAAAGTGGGTCAACTTCATTAAGCCCTAACATCAGTCTTGATGTGAGCACTTAAAGCCTCTTTGTAAGGGTCAGGGTTGTTTTGTTTTTTTTCCTTTTACCTACGTTCACTGGAAAAACACACTGGTTCTTTGTTAAAGAGGTGATCACTTGAAATTCATTTTCCACAATCATTAGGTTCCCATGCATCCAATAGCTGATATGATTCCTGCAGCAAGAAAAACTGTCTGCTGCTAAATAGTGTCCTCTAGTCATGAGCACTACTTAGAGAATACTATCAGAAATATATAGTGAGGAGAAAAACAAAACGACAATGGGGAACTCCATCAGTTATTAATTTTATTAGATTTCATTGCAGATTCAAGGGATTCGTATTTGAAGCTGTCATACGTGCATTTCAACATCTGTTGGTTAAACAGTAATGGTGTTTTTCAGTCGTCTGTCTCACACGTCTGATGGATCAGATATGATTCCAGTTTAAATCAATACAGCTGTCTACACAGGCCACGTAGCGTCTCGTGTTTTACTCATGTTTTACTTGCCCTGTATGTTTGTCAGCGTGGGCCAAAGCATATTTTCATGCTCCAAGTTAATTTCCTTCCATTTCACACGTGTAACTATAGTGATTGTTTATTTAGCTCTGAATCACTGCCAAAACAAGGGTGATGTATAACTCAGTACTCATTTTGAAGATGAGAATAGCCCAGAGCTCTATTAATACTGGAGGTAACCTTTAAGTAATATTGCAGTTTTTTAATACAATAAATCAGTACTGTGCAATGTTTTAGTCACTAAAAGTAAAGTTAAGATACTTTCAAAAATAATGCCATGAATAGTTTTTATCCATCAGCTCACTTCATACAAAGTGCAGTAAATGAAATCAATATTTAGTGCGACCACTGTTTGCCTTTAAAACAGCACCAATCGCACAAATTACACTTGTGCACAGTTTTTCAAGGTACTTGGCAGGTAGCTTGTTCCAAGCATCTTGGAGAATTTGCCACAGCTCTTCTGTGGTTTTAGTCTGTCTCTTTCTGTCTCCGCATGTACTCCCAGATTGACTGGATGATGTTGAGATCAGGGCTCTGTGGGGACCAGACCATCTGTTGCAGGACTCCTTGTTCTTTTTGTCTCTGAAGATAGTTCTTTATGACTCTGGCTGTGTGTTTGGGCTTGTTGTCATGCTTCAGAATGAATTTGGCTCCTTTATTATTTTGCGTGATAGATAAGAATCTAAACATCTTAACTGCCTAAAACTTTTGCACAGTACTCGATAAAACATCCATATTGCTGGGATTTTTTTTGGCAGCCCCACTATTTAAGTATGGTGAAGTCTGTCCTCAGGTCACTTCTCTAAAAGTCCAAATCAAAGTCCACATTAGACCCTTTGTGGTCCTGATCAGCTTTATAACTAGACAGCCCTCGGGACATTTAAATTCAGCTCTAGCCCGATCCACTCCACTGTTCCAGTCACATTCAACCCTGGCCAGTTATTTTCTATCAATAAATCCATGGGGCAGAGTTATTAGTTCTGGAGAAAACAGGGTGGGAAGTATGATTACAGCAGCAATGTCTACTAAATTTTGACTTTGTTTAAAAAAGGCATTAAATCATGTATTAGAAAGACTAAAATTATTAAAAGATTTTATCCCCAAAGAAAGTATGTTTTTTGTGCTCCATCTTGGAATTTCACCAGTCTCTGATGGGAAGTGTTGCTGAACCCATCGATTTCATTGTTGTCAAAAAGCAAATAAAGACGGAACTTTCAAACTACTGAAATAAATCTACACTTTTGACATATATCTGCTGTTATTTTTGGCCTGTCTGACAACAAACAGATCAGCTCCTACTCTCACTTCCAGGTACCATCCTTCTCATTTAAGTAAAGCAATTCATGCATGAGCAGTGCCACTTCTACCTTATGTGAAAAATAAAGGTCAAGGTTGTTGAAGAGGCTCATGTTCCAGCATGCTGAGACCTCTAGAGGGGATGCAAAACATGCAACACCTTTCCACTAACAAAAGCAGTGTTTGTTAGGAACCTTATCATTAATTACAACAGGTTTCCATTGTGCAGCTTTATTTCTCACCCTCCAGGGACAGGTGGTGTGAAAGCAGAGTCTTCTCTCTACGTGATTCCTTTCATTATGGTGTGAGCCTTTCACAGTGTTAGAATTTTCACAACAAGTTGTTGTTAAATGCTGCCAAATATTTGGCAAAATTATCTTATCTTAAGGTCTACTTACTAGCCTTTTCCTGAGCTTTCAACCATATGTCATAGTCTCCATCAGGAGACCACATGCCAATTTGCTGTGTGTGTCCCTTTAAAATTTGGTACACACAGTTCAAAGTTAAAGCTCTTCCTAACATAAACTAATAGAGTATATAATCTATTCCTACCTTTGTAAAAATGTGTTTTGCACTTTAAAGCTTAATTTTACTTACAAAGACATTGTGGTGTATGGTAGATGGCTGTCTTACAATATATTATCAGGTCATGAACAAATGTTTGTTTTGTGATACTGTTTTTATTATGAGAAAAATATTGTGGTGGTATTGTGTTATTTGTCAGTCTAGACGTAATAAGTCTGATAAAAATAAAATACCGACCTCAAACTATTTCCATTTATGTTGAGAAAAACACTTTTATTCAGGCTGTGTAGCTGGCTTAACAATGAATCCAAAGTCCTGACAATTTCTGCTAAAATCACTTCTCCCACTTCACAAGTCAGAAAAGAACACTGATTTAGGTTTGTGCACCACATTTCCACTCTCTCTGTTAAGACAACCACATTATGACCTTTCTAGAAGAAAGCATTCTTTAAACAGAAATGGGTACTTGGATACTCGGAGCAGACGGGTAGCACATGTGGTTGATCAATAAGCCTTTTAAGGAAACAACGTGAGACGTCAGCAGACACGACAACAGATCAGCTGCCATACAAAACACCCAGTGCCACTTTATGAACATATTGCCAATCTAGTTGAAACAAAAATATACTGTACCACAAATTACTTTTCAGAACTGACAGCTGAATGACAACCACACACTCAAAAGTTTCCCCCAAGCAGAATCTTTTATCTATACATCCTTTTTGCTTGGATTTGACCACAGGGGTTTTCAAGCCTCCAAATGTGGACATGGAGTATATTTCTTTGGCAGAAAACTAATTAAATTGGAAAATTCAGGTTCTAGCTTACACATATGAAGATGATTCTCAGTACTTCCATGTTTACAAAAACAGTTTTATGAATTAATTCATCATGGAGTGCTAAATGATTATTGATATCACTATACCCTCTGTTATTAAAATGTCATAACATAACTTCAAAGGATAAAAGTGTTATGATCCAAACTGTCCACATTATTCTCTCCACTGTGCACCCTAAGTTAAAGTTTAAAAATATTCATTGGGACGATGCCCTGCTGTCTGCAAGACAGAATTTTCGGGTTTCATATGTGTGCCTGTGTTGTCAGTTGATTCAAATCGGCCTAATGGTTTGGTTCATCTGGGGACTGATGCCCCATGCTGCACACCCACTGACGTGAACCACAACAGTGACCAACAGAAGAGATTGCTGCTGCGGTCAGCACCAACACAGGGGGCACTAATGTGGGCAGCAGTGACACAGCACATCCCTCCTTTCTTCACTCCCCAGGGCCTGCGCAGCATGCCATGTGTCTGTTAGATACCTGTCCATACTGCTTTTTCCAGCTGTGCACTAACAGTGCTGGAATAGCGAAGTGAGCCTCTGAGTGAAATTAAAACACGGTCTGCCAGAAAATCAAAGCAGAATGCGGTGTTTTAAACTAGAAAAGGCAATATAATTATGTGGACATCTGAATATTCATCTATAGGACTTGGACTTTAAAAATACATTTCGCTGTCAGTGTCATTTTTCAATGGTCTGAGCACCATAATCGAAGGTCCTTTCTTCCCTGCTCTTTTAGTTCGGCAAAAGACATCCCAGAGACAGATATCTCAAAACTCTGGTAAAAAACACCAAAACTATTTGCATGGGCAGTTACCCCTTGGGGTAGGAGAGAGAATATGTAGCTTCAAGACATGGGCAAGGTGACCCTTTGAAATTATAGCAAGTTACCGACACCTGTAACATTTACCTTCAGACTCTTCAGAGTCGATTTAATCCAACACTCCAACCAGGTAAAGCTATTCTAAAGTGAGCTATGTCTGTAGCTGAACAACTACTACAAAGAAATGTGAGAAAATGTGCTTTTCTTACTTTCAGGCATGATGTGATGCATGGCCACAGACATGAAGAAGATGGCATCGCTGTAGTAAGCTCCAGAGCCAGCACTGAAGTGCTTCTGCATGGCCTCCACAATAGGGAAGAGCTTCTGCGTTAAAGCCACCACATCATGAAACATCACCTGTGGGGAAGATCAACACAGTGAAATCATGTTAGTACAACAATCTCCAAACTGCAGAAGAGCTGGGAACTACTCAAGATGTTGTTTTATTAGACTCTTTGTACATATAGTCTGAGGTTTTGTATTGGCTTAAATTTGTGTTTCCCTTAACACAGTGTTAAAGTTTTGCATTGGATTTTATTAGAATGTTCTGAGAAAAATGAACAGTGAATGCCTCTATTTGCTTGGTTATCACATCAACCTCAACAAAAATCTGCGTCACAGCCACCACATCAGAAAAAGGTTCTCAGATACTGTAGTAGTGTCTCAGAATTGAACTAGTATCTCAGATACTGAGACACTACTTCATTTGTTCACTGAACAAATCCTAATGACAATGTCACGGCATGTAATGGAATTACAGTGGATTCATAAAGTATTCAGACCCCTTCAATTCTTTTCACATTTTGTTATGTTGCAGTCTTATGCTAATTAAAAAAATTTTTTTCCCTGATCAATCTAAACTCAACACCCCATTATGCCACCGAATCTAGATTTTTTTTTGAAAAAAAAAACTCAAATTGAAAAAAGGACAAAAAAGGACAACCAGACATGATGCTTAGCATGGAGGCCAAACAGTTTCTTGGTTTCTTTAGACCAGAGAATCTTGTTTTTCCTACTCAGAGTCCTTTAGGTGCTTTTTTGCAAAATTTTCCATTGGCTTTATGGCAGAGTGTCCATAAAGCCCAGATCGGTGGAGTGCTTCAGTGATGGTTGTCCTTCTTGAAGTTTCTCCCATCTCCACACAGGATGTCTGGCGCTTAGCCCGAGTGACCATCAGGTTCTTGGTCACCTTTATTACCAAGGCCCTTCTCCCCCAGTTAAAGTCACCAAGACCTGAACTGGGGGAGAAGGGCCTTGATAAGAGGCCCTTCTCTCTGGAGTAGAGGCCCGATCCATTTTACTGTCCACAGTTTATCAAAAAGATCATGGTGTATTTGGAAGAATAAGACGACCAAATGTTTAGTTTTACCAGATTTTTAAGGTTTAATGTCAGTTTTAAAGTTTGGTCAGACAAGACACACTGATCTACAACCCAAATTCTATTAAATGCTGTCGTCTTGTGTCGAAGTTTCCTGCCTCTCAATGCTGCTCTTGTGAGCTTTAAATCCCACAGCAGCTGTGAGGCTGCTGTTTCTGCTCTGATCATATACAGTAGATATCTCTACAGATTACTGAAAGAGGATTTTTTTAAAAATACAGCAAGCACTGATTATCATTAAAGCTTTCCTGCGGGAGAAAAACTAAATATGTTGATTTGGGGCAAACAGTATTGCCTGAGGACGATCAAGGCATATCGTTTTGAGCCTGACATCAGTAAGTGTGTATGTTTGAGGCTTCGTGTAAACCAGGACAATATGGCTGTTGTGTTATAAATCAGACCCTTTGATGGGCAAACATCATTTAAGGATTCCTCACAGATTAAGGTAAACCCTTGGTCGTTTATGGAAATCGGTGCTGTCCTGGACTGCTGTTAGTAATGTGATGCAATGGCATATAAAATCACTGCTGTGGGCAGAAGTAGTAATATTTCCAAAGGCCTCATAAATAATGCTCACTAACTAGGACGGCAATGGACAAATTCAAATTCCATGCATTTGTGATATTTTGTTGACCCGTTCAGAATAACCCAGTTGCATCACAACACTTATATCAGACCATAAATTTGTGTTCACCGTTTCATGTCAGAATACACATTTTTAAATGACTAAAAGAGTTACAACAGCAGGAGGCATCTCATTTCCACTTGTTGCTGCTCAGTTTCCATGTTTCTCTATACAGAATAAAACTAAAGAAATTACATCTAAAACCTAATGCTGTCTGTGTTTTCTTAAAGAAAAAACAACTGTCAATCACAACCAATACAAGTCAATGGACAAACCAAAGGAAGACATACGATTAAAATCAAGGGAAAGTAATGTTAGGTTTTCTGCTGCACAGAATGTAACCTAGCAAGACAGATCTAACAGTAACTATGGATGGAGAAAGTTAGTTAAGGACAATAAATCCTAAATCCAACTTTTATGGCATGTTTATTATTGTAAGGTTTTTGTATATTTCATGAACTATTTTGTAAAATTTCCCATGAACAATTCATGTAGAAAACACAGCAAATCCATAACCTTTTAACTTTCCCACAACTGTGCCACAATTATAAACAAAACAAGGTCATAGAAACTCTTAAACTTAATTGCTTTACATATTTCTAACATGGACTGATATTTACTCAAATAAATCACACATTTGACATTCTGATCAAAAGGTTACAAATGACTGTTTCAGTGAGTCTTTTGAGAACAGGTGGATAATTTCTGAACAAGACAAGGTCAAAACCTAGAATATGTCTGGACAGTGTACGGTCAATGTGCAAAACTAAGGACGTAGCTGAAAACTGTTGTGGATCACTATAAATTTGCATTCGTTCTGTAGCTTTTGCAAGAAGACCAGACCTACATTTTTATCTTTGCAACATAAATGCATGCTTTAAGATTTTTTTGGAAACTGATCAGAAGCATTAAATGTAGCCACCTTCGATAAAAGGTCCAGAACCAGGGGAGTTCACTGACTAACCAGCCTTTAAAAGCTGAGATGCTTGAACGCACAATTCAAACTTTGTTGTTTTTTAGTAGCAGCCACGTTTAAGCACGTAAGTGATAGTATTTAGAGTATTTTGTAATTAGACCATGTGGTTTGTGAGCAACAAGTTAAGGACCCACCCTTCCCCAGGAGTTGAACACAAATGAGTTCTCCACCTGTGAGCAGCTGTTGATGGTGTTAAACATGGAAAGGGATCTAATGTTTGGTGAGATGTTTTAATTAAATTAGAGGAACGTTATACTTTGCTTAAAGACTATTGCTTACAATTTTAGAGTGCATAAAAACACATTGTATTTCAATACAATGTGTGTAAATCATACCCCAGCTTCCAACCCAGATTTTTCACAGATCACAGATTTTAGGACATACTGACAAATGTCGAGTAGCCCAACAGCATTTTATATTCAGTGATAAAATAAATACTGTTCTGTTGTATTATCGATACTTCTGACACCTCTGGTATTCAGTCTATCTGGCTAAATATTATTATTAGCTTACAAACAAAACTAGCTGCACGATGCTGACTTGAGAGACTGGACATGTTTGGCAGTCATTGGCATATTGTGCTTTTCGAAGGGACGCCAATACTGTATAAAATGCCCTCATTTAACTTTAGTGGCAGTGCTCGCTCACCATAACCTCTACTTAACAGAGTATGGGAGGGGGAAATTGAGAGCTTTAAGCATGTATACATTTTAATAGTAATAAAATAAAAATCAATAACAATAATGCACAAATCTTTTCATCTAAACAAGGACACTAGAAGAAGATAAATATTTACAAACATAAAACATAGTTTGGCCTTGGTAGCACTACTTTAAATGTATTTTGGTCTGTACTGGGCTCGACCGTCATACAGCCTTGACAAATTACACACTGTTTGAAAGCTCTAAGTCTCCTGATTCTGTCTGTGCAAAGCATTTTCAGCTCCAGATATCACTGCAGCAGCTGTTGACACAGAATTAGTTTAGACTTGTGGCTATGGCTCCAAAGTGTTTTCCACAATTTAAAAAAAAAAAAAAAAATAAATTACTCTAATCAAAAGGGTTAAAGAGCAGTAACCATTTTTATACTGGGTACATTATTTTTTAAGCATGTGAACAAAAATAGGGGTGTCTGGTAACAGGTTAAACTCGAACTATTCTGGATCCATTTATGGGGTCCTGAGGCCTCCAAATGTCTTCATGATAACTTGTGATTTTTCCTTATTGTAAGTTTCATTATATTAATGTACTGTATGTACACTGCTGCTGACAGGAAGAGGATTATAAAATGGAAACCATATCACAACACTGCTTGATTTTTTATCACTCATTAGCACCAGAGCACACGCTACTCAAGACTCGAGTACATTTCCTGAAAGATGGTCAGCAGTAATGAGCACAGCCTCTGGGCAGCATGACTCTGCAGGCTGTTTGTTACGAATGTCAAGTGAGTCATTGAATTTACTGTTGTTGGGAAGTGATGGAGGCTACAGTTCTTGCATAACCGCTGCCTTACCCTCATGAAACTCGGCATGTGCAGCAAAGTATGTCAATGTGCTCAAATACACTGCCACAGTCACGCTCTGGGGTCTCCGTCCCATCCCTAACTTTGGCAGGACTTCTCTGTGTGAACGTTTGTGTGCACATCAAGAGAGACATTGGCTGCACCTGTGTCAGCGGTGTTAGAACATTATTTCATGATTCATTATCTCAATCCCTGTTTAAAAGCAGTGGTCTGGAATTATACCATGAGATTCATAAAAACCACTGGGTCATCGGCCTGCGGGTACAATCCAGGCACAGTTTGAATTTATGGAGCATGTAACGTTGATTTACAGAAGCCCACAATTGTGTAACAGAGTTATGAGAACTCGTTTCCCTAGACCACTGTATAATAACTAGAGCCTGACTGACACAGCACTGATATTTTTGGCCAATTTTGTCGGCATCAGCGCGTACGTCATCAGGTAAGTAACAAGATAGTGCAGTACATCAGTACAGAAAGCTAAAGATAGAGTATGACTTTTTAATTAGGAGTTTTTGGGGGACATTTAGTGCCTTTGTGAACAGTAGAGAGATGATAGAAAACCAGGGGAGAGAGAAGTGGGGGGAGGCCCCAGCCTAAAATATATTTGAGGTAATTCAGGAACAAAGTTGCCTCTTCATAGTTTGTCCACTGCAGACAAAACAAGTAAAAGAAAAAAATAATTTTGATAACCTTATCAAAATTATAGCCCGATTGATAATGAATTTTTGAGGTAGATACTGAAATGGATATTTAGCCATTTAAAAAAATTCCATTAATGATATATCGGACGATTGTAATTTTACAGAACATAAACACATAACATAAACAAACTTTTGATACAGGCCCCTTGGATTTAATTTTTTCTAAGAATTGTGATCAAGATACACACTAAGTGTTACTTTTTACAATTAAAAAATCCACTTGTCAGTGCCCTCTGGTGGACAATTATGTAATAGTGACACTTTTTCTAAATAACTTCAAACTTTGTTTGTCATTTCTGTCCCGCAGTTTCTTGTTATTTATCAGCTGCCATATATACCAATACCAATATATCTGCGATGAGCTACTAACGGCCAATATGTCGGCCCCGCAGATTTATCCGTCTAGCTCTACCAAAAATGATAAAAAATAAAAATATTAGACAATACTGTATATCATAATCAGATTTTAACTCTTATAAATCAACATCTATATCAGCCTCAAATTCCAGTATTTGTCAGATTCTGCTATGTAAACCTGTGGTTCATTGAGAGCACACACCACCAATGGCTAACAGCACCAACGGTTGGTCTGTAAACCTGAACTTATCTCTTATAAACTTAAAATATCTCACAATATTTACACTGTATTTCCACAGCAACACTCTGCTTCTAAATTATTCCTCACTGAAATGTTTCTGGCTGACAGTTTACATTAATAAAATCAAGATTTTTTTTGTCAAAATGTTTGGGTATTTGTTTTTGATGCTGCTACGTCAAGACCCTTACAATTCTGTATTTTTTTTTATAATTCTATAAATATACCAACATCTTGCTAATGCTGTCAATATCCTGTCCTACAAATGTGTTTTGTATCTGGGCTAAATTCAATAGTTATACACAGTACAATTATTAGTATTATTAGCTGAGTAAAGCATTAAAAGGAAGGGGTTGGGGTTGGGAAGTATTCTTTGCATGCCAGTTTGAGCTCTACTGGTCTTATCTGGTCTTGTCTAGTAGTTTGGTAACGCAACAGATTAGTTTTATATTAGTGTAGCCGCTGTCATGCTTTGACACCTGCTACACCTAGTCAGACCTGACCAGTAAACGTGTCCAGTATTTTACATTACACACTTCAGCTGTGTCCCTCCGAGACTTTGAGCACAGTGTTCAGTATGGAGAGTTAAACGAACAGTAAGCAATCTAATCCGCAGGCTCAAAACTGCAGATATGCCAAGCTGAGCAAACCTCCAGCCAATCCAAAGCAGGCACGGGACGCTAACAGAGCGCTGTAACATCTATACCAGATGTTGCAGATGATAAGACATTCCTGAGAGAGAAGGCCTGGCTGGTGATGAGGGCTTGGGAAGGGATAAGAAATTTGTAAACAAGTTTAGGATCGTGTGCTCTGTGAAGAACAAAAGAGGAGAAATGAGGCAGGACATTGCATGTAACAGAAAAAGCAACAGAGAAGGGATATAATCCTCTCTTTTGGCACAAAGAGCAGAGTTTGGGTGGGATATCCCCATTACTGAGGGATTTGTTTGGCAGGCCAACACTGCCCCCATGTGTTTCAAATTTAAACCACATCTACAGCCAATATTCTTCTGTCAGCGGAGGCCTTTTTAATTTGGGTTGAGGGGTCAGGTTGTTTTAAAGTAAGTGCTTGTCATGTTTCTGAACAGAGTCTAAAACCCCCCCACACATTTTTGACATTTGGGGGCTGCGACATTTTCTGTAATTTACCTAAATCGACAAGCACACCCACTTCATTCAGCAATCAGCCAGAGGTGTGGAGATGTGAAAAAAGTCAGGACTGAACTTCTCTTTCTAGGCCCCCCGCCCTTGTAACTTTACTATTTCTGTCAATTTTCATGCTGACAAATGAGTGCAACACTATGAATGCCTTTGGAAAAAACTGTCCAAAAAGTGTGTGTCGTTCGGAGCTACAATGATTAGTAGATTAATAGGAAATTAATTGGCAACTATTTTGATATTTTCGAGGATGTTTTGTCAAATAAAAGAAGCAATTTCAATACATCATCTTGTTCTTGGGAAAATACAGCAGACACCTTTCACTATTTTCTGACATTTTTTAAATCATTTCTAACCTATTTAGAGCAGTCCCCATCTCTCAAAAATGAAATATACCACATGAATACCATGCTCAAATCCAAATAAAAACTTGACTATTCTCCAGTCATGTGAATTTTGGGCCCTTAAAATGGGGGCAAAGGCCAAAAGAAGTTGAAAAACTCAAGTCTTACTGAAATGTAAAATTATAATAAGCAGTCGACCCACCATATTTTTTGGATTGCTCATTTCTTCCTGTTAGAAATATGCTGGGAAATCTAGTTTAATACACAGTCTTTCAAATGGTGTATTTTATGTCGAATGTGGCTGGAACTAACACTTATTTTAATTACTGATTAACCTGACAATTGGTTTTTTTTTTGATTCATCAATCAATTGTTTAGTCTACAAAATTTCAAAACAGTGAAAAATGTCCATTACAATCAATAAAGCCCAAGTGGACATCTTCAAATATCTTGTTTTGTGTGGTCACCAGTCTAAAGTCCAAAAATGATTGATCGTCACGAGAATAAGACAAAGACAGCAAATCCTCACAATTACGAAGCTGAAACAAGGAAATGTTTGGCAGTTTTGCTTGTCAGTTGGGAAAAATTTTTGATGCTTAATTTTCTCCCAACTGACCAATTGATTATTCAACTAACTGTTTCAGCTCTAATGTGCAAAAGTTATTCTCCTAAGCAGAGGTTAACTTGTGAATTCTTTTTCATCTGACTCTGAAGTGCTGAATGTTGAACTGATACTAAATAAATTTGCAATACGTAAGAAGCTTTTGTCCGTCCAACAGAGTTGTGCAGTAAAAATACAAGACAGATGCAACAAGAAACCAAATAGTCTAATAGCGTGTCTCTAGGGCTTTTCAGGACAAAAATCCTAATACCAATATCAATTTCCATTTATCTGCCCTCACTGAACTGAATAAATATACTTTATAATGTAAAAAACCTAACTGACTGTAATGCACATCAAAGGAAACTTTAATAAAAATTAAATTTCCTTCCTTAAGTAAAACATCTTATAGAGTTCTTCTGTCTTGAACTCATTAGATAATTGACAAATGATACACTGCAAACATATCATTTAAACTGCCTACCTCATACTTAAATGTTGCGTCAAGGAGAAATTCCTCCAGCATCTTCTCTCCCAGTTCTTGGCTGGCCTGGTCGCTCACAAAATGAAGCACCAACACCTCACCTTCCAGAAAGTGTCCATGCTTCACCATAGACAGCATGGCCACCCTGAATTTGTCCTGCAGGCTCCGGCTCTTATCCACCTTGGTGAACATCATGAGTGCGTGGTAGCGTTGGTCAGCACCCTCAATGTCCCCTTTCGTTGACCTGAAACCCTCCCCCTCTCCTCCTATCTCTCGGCCTTCCCCTCCTTGCTCCTCAGATCCAGCTGTATGTGAGAGCCTGGTGTCCACAGTCAGGTCTGCATCGTTTCTGTTGCTGTTGTGGCTTGCCTGGGTCTGCTTGATCCTCTTTGTGGTGCTGGAGAAATTCTGCTTCTCGGAACCAAAGTAGTAAAAAGCTACAACAGCAAGTGCAGCAGCCAGGAGAAGCACGAACTGATAGGACCTGAATGTACTGATCCTACCCATGGTTCTGGCTATCAGTCTTAGGATGCCCATATCTCCCTGTTGGCGTCATGAGAAAGGGGGTGTAAATTAGAAAACATTCACCATTTTGTGTCCTTCCAGTTCATGGTTATTTTTCATAAGTTGCCAACATTTTCCTGTAAGAGAAAGAATACTAGTTTTAGTCTTCATCTTGACAATGGAGCTTAAATGAAAATTCAATTAGCCGATTGACAGAAAAATAACTAAGCAATCTATTCATTCAGTCATTTTTTAAGCAAAAATAGTGGAACAAGAGGCTGATTCTAGTCTCCCAAATGAGTGGATTTCCTGCTTTTCTTTGTCATGTGTCATTGTAAACGGACAATTCTGGGGGCATTTGGACTTTGGGTTTGAATAAAACAAGACATCTGAGGATGTTACATTCAGCTCTGCGAAGTTGAAATGGGCATTTTATTGACATTTTATGGACTAAATGATCAGCAGATTAGTCGATAATGAAGATAATCGTTAGTTGCAGCTGACCAGTACTTGACACAGTGTAGTGCCAGCCAAAAATAGTAAAAAAAATTGAAATTTGTGCACTGACTTGCAGCATGTTACCTACATATTAGAGAAGGAGACACAATTTAAAATGAAATTCAATCAGTGAATTAGTACTGAAACTATTCCTTGTACCTGTTGTTAAATTGAAAATGAAACTTAAGATTGTTTCAATGCTCCCTATAACAAATTGTTGTGGTTTGACATCCACAGCTGGATCTTATTTAGACTTAGAAACATTTCGAAATTCACTCTGAATGACATACTGTACTCTCCAACTCAGGTATAAACAAATATAGCAGATTTAAATTATTCATTTTAATTGTGGGTAAATACCACATTTGTTGCTGCGAATAAAAGGGTGCGTGTCCTTCAGTCTGTCTTTTCTTAAATGAATTTTCAAATTTGCCCCAAAACTCAGTGAGAAATGTAAGAAAAACGTGAAACTGAATAATGATCTTTTCTTATAGCTCCACTCTTTGACTAAGCCATTTAAAGGTGTAAGTGAGATGCTTTTACAAATATGGTCCTTTGTATGTTTGTTATTTTATTGTTTTCATATTGGTCCCATACAGTGGATCAGGTTTTAAGTAAATATGAACTTGACAAAGTTAAGAGGGACTTTTTCTGGTCAGGTCAGAGCTTATTTATGGCTATTAATTACATGTTACTTGATCCAATAATCTATTTTTGTGGTTTATAGGTGTACTGATGTGGATATTTATTTAGTTTTATTTTTGGTTTAATTTGCACTGATCTACGTTTGGTTTATAGATGAATGAATTATTGTTCAGTTTTATGTTACATGTTTTATGTATGACTTTTAACATATTAAAATAAATGTAACAAAAACAATTAACATTTTATTCCTTGGATTGGTGGGTTTTATAGACCCATAAATAAATCCAATCAAATGTTGTAATATTTAAGGTGTTGTTTTTAAGCCTTGCCAATCGCTTTTTTGTCTCTGGGTATATTGTTAGGTTTAAAATATTGTATTATGTTTTGCCTTCGTCTTAATTGTTCTGCTTGATACTTGCAAATAATACTGGTTTCTGGTCCCTCTGGAGGCAGTGTTTTCATGTATTTCGCGCCACCGTTGCACCGTCAACTCTTGACACTTACAAACTTCTAAAAAACCTATCACTACCATGCACAGAAAATATAATTTACCTTTATAAACAAAGTAGTTCATCCACTTACCTGTCTCATGTTGTAGCTCTGTGCAGTCCCATCCTGACAGCTTGTCCGGGGATTAGACTGCCCCGAGTTGCTGGATCCTGGAGTTTATGAAGCAATACTACATTAGCTAACGTCAAAATAAAATTTAACGCCGCCGTCACCGTTCACTCAAAAGGCATTAAAACCAAAACAACCGCAGTTACAATGTAGCAACCTGTTGACACCGACTGGCTACGAGGACGCTAAGTTAGCAAGCAACGACTTTGCGCCCAGATGTGTGTCGTTGAGTTGCCTTCCGACGTTGTGTTTTTCACAGGACTAGGAACTGTTTTATTGTTTGAAATAAAAGATGTGTGTGAGCATACCTTTGTCGATCTCAAACTACCACGGTGTTTGCACAGTTAGGTGATTTAGAGAGGTAAAAAGGCAGTAATGTTTGTAGCAGAAACCACCAGCTAGCAGCCTAGCAACAAAATCCTGTGACACAACGTTAACCACGCCCACTCTGGGTTCAGCCGTATTCCGAGTCATGCTGCCTTTACGTGCTGTCGGAAAAAAATTGAAAAACCTAATTTTTTAAATACCCCCTCCACACGTTTTATGATTTTCTGCTTTGAATATCAATTTGTATACGATTTTTTTCCTCCTTCACAATTGTAAAAGAAAATTACATCTATTCCTTCATGCTCAATGAAAAATCCCAAATTTATGAATATGCAAATATTTTCATGACGATAGAAATACCTGAGGAGGTGTGTTGTGGATACATGCTTGGGAAAGTCAGTGTATCCAATTCATTGACCTATTCAGCCTAACACTGGGCTTGTGTCTTAAACTCATATTCAAGGTGACGACAGAGAACCTTTACTCCAGCAGATTAATGTGAAAACAGACTTGTAGTGTCAAACTTTGAACTTACTTAATTCTGCGCAGTGAAGGTCAGAAATTCAAGTTAAGTAACAATAAACAAAAACACTTTTCAGTGGAAGGGATATTTAATTATATACTGCACATGGTGCACATTTTCTCTTCTTTATCCTGTGTCTGCAGATTTATGTAATGTCATCAGTGGAAAGTAACCTAGTACATCTATTCAAGGACAGTACTACAAATTTGAGGTACTTATACTTGCATATTTCCATTTGATGCTACTTTATACCTTTACTCCACTAGATTTATTTGACAGCTAGTTACTTTGCAGATTAAGAGTCTGCATACAAAACATATTAACTCATAAGATGTGATGCTACAACATTAAAATGCTGCCTTCATATCAAAGCATCAACAGTAATAATATGTAAATAGCATGTAGGTAAAAGTAGAATCGTTGCTTTCCTTACCTATCAATCAGTTTGACTGTCTCTCTTAACATTGCTCTGCTGATGATGTCCAGCTGTATGTATTTGTGTAACCCAGCAAACTTTCAAATGTTGCCATTTTGTCTTAAGGACATTAATGCCTGGAAGTTTCCTGCTGTTAAATTACAACAAAACTGACATTCTCGTCATTGTGCAAAATCAGATATTTGAAATTTTTTTTAACATACCTAGAAACCTAGAGGTCATTTTTTATTCCCTGTTGAAATTCATCTTGAGTCTGTTACTCAATTCCATCATTTTCATTGAAGAAACATCCCCAGACTGGGATCTTTCTTAAGTTTGCAACAGCTCGAACAAATAATCCATTGTTTTGTCTCCTTGTGTCTTGACTATTGTAATGCTCTGTATTCACTGATTAGACCAAGAAACCATAACATGCCTCCAATTAATTCAAAATTCAATTACTAACAAAGACTCCACTGTGTTTTACCCTGATGCCGGCTTTGTTACGCTGTCTTTCTGTTAAATTTAGAATTGTATTTTAAATCTCTAATTACTGTGGAGCCATATGGCTCCACCATATGTCAGCGAGTTGCTAATTCGGTACAGGGAACTTTGAGCTGAGCACAACAACCAGGGCTCCTGGTTCAAGACTCATGGTGACCAAGGTTTTTTTAGTTTTTTAAATCTCAACCAAAAACCTTTTTTTGCAACAAGGCATTTTATTGAGTCTTCCTTGCCCTAATTTTAATGTTTTTTGCTTGTTTATAGTAAATATTTATGAAATGCTTTTTATTTTCTTTTTTGTAACCAAAGCACTTTGTAACCCTCGTTTTGAAAAGTGCTATAAATAATTACTTCAGCTAGTACTTTTACTCTCAATAATCAAAGAACATTTCTCAGAACCCATCATATTATTGTCATTTTACTTGTTTACAGTTTTGAATAAGGGACTTTTACTTGCAACAGAATATTCATACATTGTGGTAAAAGTTTGAGCTACAATGATTAGTTAATTAATTGATTATGATAATTATTATTATTCTTATCTACAGAGCATTAATCTGCAACTATTTTGATAATTGATTAATCATTTCATGTTCTGTTTTCAGCCTCTCAAACATGAGGATTTGCTGCTTTTCTTTGTCATAATAAGAAGAATAACAACAACAACAAATCTATTTATAGAGCACCTTTCAAAACAGTTACAAAATACTTTACAGTAAAAACAAGGAATAAGAGTTTTTTAAGAATCACAAACTTGAATCCAAAACAATATAAATAATTAAAAAAATAACAAATACCAAAAAGTTCATAAAAAAAACACAAGAAAGAAGGGAGTTTTAAGAGGAGATTTAAAAGAAGATACTGAGTTTGCCTGTAAAGTGATCAAACAAAACATGCAAACTGAAGACATCACATTGGGCTGTGGGAAATTGTGATGGGCATAAAAATAACAGTAATTTTAATCCAGAAAAAGCATCGGAGTACTTCTTCGACCACTGGTAAATATAACCGAAAAACATACTGTCATTATTATGTTGTTTCGCCCCACTTTAATGGGAACAGTTGTCTTTACTATGATAAAAACTCATACGTTCGAGTTTACAAGTTGCAATTGAAAGCCCCATTTCTGCCTCACGACAGTTTTGGTCGCGGCATTGTTGCTCTCTGCTCGCAGCGGTCGTCTTTTGTCCGTAGCAAACGCCAACCACCTTGTGTTTTACAGGAAAGATGTTGGTTTTTCTTTTCGCCTAATGTTGTTTTTCTCGTAAACGTTTCCTAGCTCGTCTTTTTTTGTTTTAAATCAGGGCACGTTGCTAGCATAACGCTAGCCAGCTTGCTAACCAGTCGCGAAAATGAACTCCAACACGCACGTCATTCAGGTGACTAATGTCTCCCCGAGCACGACGTCCGAACAAATGCGGACTCTGTTCGGATTCCTCGGAAACATAGAGGAGCTGAAGCTGTTTCCACCTGAGTGAGTATTCTCCACTATACCCGGGTAAAACGTTGTCTTACCTTAGCCCACGCTGGGCTCCTCTTGAGGCCTTGTAGCGTCGGGTAGGCCTCACCGCACGGCCAGCTAATGCTAATGCTAACGCTAACGTTTGCCCGCGCCTTCGGTGTGCTGCAGTTACTCCCAGCAGAACATATAGAAACCATGGTTGCCAAAAAAAAATAATCATCATCCGACTAATTTCCTTGTTAATCGATATGTTTATAAAATGTAACAAAATTGTAAAAATGCCCGTTATTATATCCCAGGTCATGTCTTTAAATGTCTTGTTTTGTCTGAACAACCGCTCAACACCAGAAGGTGTTTACACTTACATTGTCATAAATGACACAGAGAGTCTTAATTTCTCACGTTTGAGTATCTGCAAATACAAAATGACCAATGGTTTAATCGACTAATAGTTACAACTTCAATTAACACCTTTTTTCCGGGTTGTGTCTATACATGAGAGAATTAGCCCAGATTTATATTCCCTCTCTTCCCGTAATTTGGGTCAAAAGCAGTTAGCCAGCTAAACTTTGATGATGGTCTAACTGTTTGATTCAATTATCAAACAAATATTTGTTAGGACTGCAACTAATGATCTATTGTCGACTAATCTGCCAATAATTTTTAGTCGCTAATATTTTAAAATTCAAGAAAATGGTAATAACATGCCCATTGCAGGTTCCCAGCTCCCAAGGTTACGTCTTTAAATTACTTATTTTGTGTGACAGGCAGAAAAGGAAAAATATTCAGTTTACAATGAGAACATGGTAAGAGGTGGAATATTCACTCATTTTATGAACTGAAAAGTAGAGCTGATACGATTTATTGATTGATAAATTATTCGATCGACAGGAATATAATCTGCAGCTATTTTGAGAATTGATTAAGCATCAAAAGTTGCCGTTTTCCGCCTCTTGAAGGGGAAGACTTTCTGTTTTCTCTTTTTTTTGGTCAAAGTAAAGTGAATACATATTGGTGTTGGAATGTTACTCCTCTGACAGTTACTCTAAAAATAATCGGCTGATTAATCAATAATGAAAATAATCATTAGTTGCAGCCCTACTGAAAAAAAAAGAAAACTCACTTGTTTGATAAATGACTTAAACTGATTATCAAAATTTTTTTATTTTTATTTTTATGGATTGACTACTTGATCAGTTGACCTTATTGTTTCAGCACTGAAGAAAAACAGACAGGCTGTTTCATCTTTTTTCTTCTTACTGTGTTTTGCATTACTACAAATTCTATAACGTTTTTTCTGACAATTTACATACTGAACAATTGCGTAAACAAAAAAGTAATTGTCAGAAAAAAAATAAATAAACATAAGTGCCAGATCTAGCTTTAGCAGCAAAGAGCTGAGCTAGGACATTTTCTGAATTTAGTAAATACTTAATAAAAATGGAAAACAAGTGACATTAATGTAAATATTATCACTGACTCCCTTAGAAATCCCTTGGGTTGCCCAGATTAAACTAGGATGCTTTGATTGAAGTACTTTCACATTGTTTATAGTAGGAAATAATTGTTCTCTGCTTTGTATTTTTTTTCTAATGAAATACACCTGGCTACTGTGCAGGTAGGAAATGTCTTAGACTGCTTTTCAGGCAAGATAACAGCAGCAGTTCAGTTGTAACCCACTAGTTCACTCACATTACAAGCGTCTGGTGAGAAGATGATGAATGGTCAAAACATGAGTTATTGGCAGTCTTCCTTAAATTCTCAACAGATTGTTGATAAATATTGTGGTAACAATACAACACGCTAAAAATATTATTTAAGCAGACTTAAGTTGTATTTCAAGATGATATCGTGTAGTAGTAACTAGAAGAGACAGAGCAGGAGACGCAGTTTTGTTCATAATCCATTATTAACTGAATTGTCCCTGGGGACACACAGTCACAGTTTGAAGAAGGCATGTTGGGTCTCCTTGTTTGTATTCTTTGCACAACGTATCTGTATTTTCTTCCAGTGACTCTCCCTTGCCTGTGACTTCACGTGTCTGTTTTGTAAAGTTCCTTGAGTCTGAATCGGTGGGAGTGTCTCAACACCTGACGAACACCGTCTTCGTGGACAGAGCCTTGATTGTGGTCCCTTTTGCTGAAGGTGGGTGTCTGTTTTATTCTTATGTCACTCACACAGCTATCTCTGAACGTACATCAAAATGTGTAGGTGTATTTAATAGAATTGCAAACACTATCTGAGCCATTGTGAGTTTTTCCGACCAAGCACAATTAGCTAAGCTTTTCAGTGCTTGGCATTTCTAGGTATGTAAAAGGGAAATGTACATTTGTGTCCATGTCTGACAATCTAGCTGTAAACTTCTCTCTCTGTTATTTGTGTTGTGGTTTTCATAGTGAACAAGTCATTTGCAGAGAGCCCCTTCCTTGCTGGCTGAAAGTGGTCCTCTGCTGCCATCAGGAGATTAGAAAAAATAATGGCACCAGGCTCGCAAGCCCCCTTCTCTCTCTTGTTCTGCAGTAAAATATTAACTCTTCATTTTTTTCTCTCTGTTCAAGGCATCTTTTCCTTAAAAAATTAGCCACACAACTCTTAAGCAAAATGAGGGGTTGGGGGAGAAGGTGCAGGGCAATCTCTATTCCTCACACTTTGAAGTATTTGAATATTTTTCAAATAAAATGTATGTCGATTAGTAGGCATGCACCAAACTAGGGATGCCCCGAGCAGATCTGTATCGAGGCCGATCAAGGCATTTTTAAAATTAATTTATATCTACTCTCAAGCTTGAACCATTTCTTATCCTCTGTTTATATTTTAACCTTTCTCTCTATGGATACACCACTTGTCAAAATTTCCCAGTGTTCATGGTCCACACTAACAGCATGCACCACTGAGAAAACAACTACAGCTAAAAACAGTCACTTTGTCTATTTCAGATGCATTTTTCAGGTGTTACACGCCTCTAAAAGACTTGCAGTTGAAAATGGTGTTTAAAGTAGGATATACTGTATAACTGATGTTATGTACCATGCAGCTAAGTTGCTGCAACAGATCCACACTGACACTCCTCTGTCCGTTGATATTTTATGCAACACTATAGGAAACCATTTAATACCCTGCGCATACACACAGGTGTTTTCAGTTACTGGCTGATTAGACCGATGTTTAGCTTCAAGTTGTGTGGGGCTATGGTGGGAGTTTGCTGAGGTCACCAAACTCCAGGTGTAAGTTGTCCCACTCTAACAGGTGCAACAAAACTTAGAATAGAGTGAGGGAGATGTCAATCAAGCATAGTCTTACAGGTCCACGCCGTCCTGAGAGGAGGTCTAATCGGCCAAACAAGTGAAAAAACCTGTGGGTTTGCAGTGGGTGTTCTGTTTTGTTAATGCAGAGCTGTTTAACAAACGCATCCAAACTGCACTGACTTTTCAAATGTAATCTTTGCCTGTTTACGGCAGGTTTACACTGTGCGACTGCATTACAAAGAAAAATATAAATACTGGATCAGGACTTGGTATTGGCAAATTCATAAAATTAACGTGCTCAGATTGGGAACAAAAAGAAATGTTCGGGACCTCCCTACACCAAAGCATGCAAGATAGATTAACTAATCAGCTCTGCATGCAAGATTAGATTTCAAAAGTGTGTACCATCATCTATTTAGTTATTTTTTCATCAGATGTTGTGGAAGTTAATTTGCATATAATTTGGTTATTAATCATGATAAGCACACAAACTGCCTTTGGCTTGTACTTGCTTCATGTGCCAAAGCCTTGTAGTATTTTACACTGTGCATTTGTATTGCCAAATTTTCACTAACACACAAGATGAAAAGTAGTATTAAGCCTCTGCTTGATGTTGCAGTAAAAATGCTTTTTTTATTGACCCTCTCCACACATGACTCTGAAAGAGTTGAGTAAATCTCACGTTAACAGTGGTGTTTCTTTTGTTGTTGTGTTTTACAGTTCTTTTTCCTGGTTCAGCCAGCCCTATATACCAGGCCCTGCTGAAAATGCCACCAACAGTTTTGTCTTCTGCAGCCTTATCCTGTTTCTCAAGTGTCCTTTCTGTTTGTGTGTGCGTGTGTGTGTGCGTGCACCTCTCTCTCTCTCTCTTGCTCTCTCTCTCTCTCTCTCTCTCTCTCTGTCTCTCTCTCCCTTTTTTAAAATGTAAAAATGTCAGATTAAAAATAGCCTGTTTTCAGATTGCACAACCATGGATGATCATCTCTTTAAGATTTTTCCCTTTGATTTTACTGTTTGGTTTTTCTTCAGCTTTGGGCACAGTATTCATGATTTTATCTCGGCTTTTGCTGGCATTAACTGTTTAGTGCAGATAATATTGGACATTGTTTAGTGTTGTTTTTTTTTTTTAGTGTGTGTGACATACTTTTGGCTAACACTTAGTACTGTAGCTTGTTAGCAGTACTTTATCTGATTGAGAAGTAAGTTTTTATTTATTTATTTATTTATTTTTTCCTTTTGTGGTGGGATTGTACATGGTAACCACCAACAAAAGCCCAGAAAAGGTAAATGACTGAACCTTTTCTGTTTTTTTTTTGTTTTGTTTTTTTTTTAAATTGGTAGTGGTAAGTGATGTTGAAATGTACCCTTGTGTCTACACCCAAATCATGAACTTTGTTTTCTGTATCTCAATGTTTTTGTGTGCTTTATAGCGAAGCAGCCGGCGCGAGTCGCTTGTTCATAAAACATCTAATGAAAGTTGAGAGCACATCCCACGGGACAACTGGCTGTGCTTGCTTACGTTTGGTTCATGACTTAAAAAACAAGTACAGGTGATAAAATCTTGGCAGTGTTGACCACAGTGTGTATTGTGACTTTTAAACTCATAGCTGCTAATCCTACAATCATACTTTGACAAAAAAAAGTCAGGGATCAAGATTTACAGACGAGACAAAGTGGATTTTTAAAAAAGACATTTTTTTATTTTTTATTTTTCACTACAGAGTAGTTAGACTGAGGTGGCTTGTCTGCAAGTCTTGTCTGAGTGTTTATCAATTTTTGCTCGGAGCATGTACTGAAATGTTGTTGTTTTTCTCCAGGAGTCATTCCTGATGAATCTAAAGCTATGTCGCTGCTGGCTCCAGCCAATGCCGTGGCAGGAATGATGCCTGGTGGAGGCCTGCTTCCAACACCCAATCCTCTGGCATCTGTGAGTTCTTACATTCATTTTGTTTAAAAGCTTACATTGGGGTTTTCTATTGCTTTATTTAGTGCTATTCATATACACCACTAATTGTAAGCCAAATTATGTTGTACGTGACATTTTAAACATTTTTACTCATTACATAACTGTTGCCGATTCTTTTTTTGATTTTGGATTGGTTTCAGTAACTCACGAAATCTGCCCACACAGTTTAAATATGCATTATATATGCTAACAGTGAATATTTAATCACCTATATTTGCCAAAGTTAGAACTGTTGCAAGTTGATGCATTTACAAGCAAGAGTCTGTAACCTTTACTTGGTGGTGTGTTCAGTGACACTCCGATGTCTGACTTTAAGAGTTGACTTAGAAATCTCAGAAATTAACATTTTATTTAAGGAGCCACAGGAGGTAAACAGCAACTAGGCATATTTAGACATGGGGGGGGGGGTATAGCATACAACTTTGAATTTCTGCCATTTAATGGCAGTAATTCACAGAAATCTAACATGGAGGAAAGGCACTTTGAAAATTGGCGTAAGATTTTCTGATGCAGTACTTTGAAGCGAAAGCCCATGCACTAAAATGAATACATAGATTTTTCCCTATTTACCATGGGCAGCCACAGTGTGACGTGAGCCTATTAAATGCTTCATGATAATGTTCGAGCCAGATGTACCCTGGCTACAACACTTTACTGTCAGGACTTAAAAAGGTGTTCATGTTTTTCATTTAATGGGGCATCTACTAACATTGATTAATAAGCTACTGCTTGTAATTAAGACTGGATGGTGAGCTATGTAAGAAATATCTTTCACATTTGGAAATCCATAAAGCACTGCAAGCGTACCTTTTCTGCTACTGAGTTTAAAATTGACCTAAGTAACCACAACCATACTTCAGTGCAATCACATACTCTTCTTTCTGGATGAAGGAATGTTATATGGTGGTAAATGGCAGTCAGTAATGTGGTAAACTCAGTATAGCCTGAGTTAGGAGCCATACTGGGAAAAATATAGAGGATTTAGAGCACCCCCGCCTTCGTCATGTAGTCCACCATGCTGACGATTTTCAGTACAAATAAAAACTGTCACTGTAACATCCAAAAGCCTCTTAAAAGGTTCCAGAAATCCGTAGTAAGTCAACTATGCTGTCGAATGCTGTTCATCAAGCTCTGCTGAGTATCACAACTGACTTTGTCTAATATTTCAGATGGGAGGGACACCATTTGGAGGTCTGGGAGCTCCCAACATGGAGCAGATGGCTGCCATGGGAATGCCGGGACCAAACATGAACCCCCAAGTGAGCAATTGATGAGTCACGTTCATAGTCGCAGCATATTCAAAAAAAAAAAAAAAAATGTGGGGTGTTTTTAACATCCTGTTCGTCTCTATTTCAGGCTCTGTCTGCAGACTTCCTGAAGCTCATGCAGTCCATGGACCCCAAGTAAGAAACCATACATAGTCTCGTCCAGAGTACGCAATCGAGTTTGCCCTAAAGTATTTATTAATTTTTATTTTTTTGAGAAAAATCTAAATGATCGATGACACTTGCAGATTGAATCCATTAGCGGCTGGACTGAACTTGAATCCAGGGCTCAAAACCGATGCCTCCAATAAAGAGATTGAAGAGGCCATGAAGAGAGTCCGAGAGGCCCAGTCGCTCATTTCTGCAGCCATTGAACCAGGAAGTGAGTAGTCGGTTTCTTGCTTGTGATGGTTAGGGTTACCCTAACCCTCTAAAAATAAGTTTTGGAAGACAATTTTTAGTTGGGCTGGTGTATTAGATACTAAATTTCTGGGTGGGTTCTTATAATAAGTACAGTTTGTTTCTCACAGCCTCACAAGTTTTAAGGTCGCAAAATGCATCCCTTTTTAAAAAAAAAAAAAAATGAAAACTCAACAACATGCCAAACACTAATCACAGAAAACGTCATCTGATAATTGACTCTTTGGGATGATGCATTTATTAGAGACCGCTTGCTTTATTTAGCGGTTTATAGTACATTATAATGACTGTACACAGTGAAGTCCTGTTCAGTTTCATTTGACAAGATCTCTAGAATTATAATTAAGCATTTAATTAGGAAGCATTTAGTTCATATTCATTCCGTCATGTAAGCAATACGTATACTGCATTTAACATTGTCATTTTTTTGTAGATAAGAAAGACGACAAGCGTAAACATTCCCGATCCCGTTCGCGTTCTCGGCGCAGACGGTCCAGATCCCGCTCAAGACACAGGTAAAGACACCAATGTCACAAATTCTGCCACCAGACTATTAACATCGGGTGTGAGAGGAGTTATTAGCTGTGTGTCCACATAAAGAACATTAACAATGAATAAAATGGTGTTATAATGTTTTAAAATCTGTTGTATCTTAATATTGGCAGACGTTCGAAGAGCAGGTCTCGGCGGCGGTCCCATTCGAGGAGTAGGAGGAGGTCAAAGAGCCCACGAAGGAGGAGGTCCCACTCCCGGGATAGAAGCCGCCGCAGTAGATCGAGGTCAGCAACTCTAATGTTGTCTTTAGCACCAACGTAACTGCCGTTTTATTTTATTGAAGAAGGACTTACTGACTGCATGTGCGACTGCCTCTTTGTCTCGCTGCCTGTTTGCACGAAACTTCCCACAGTACATATGCTTGCCTGGCATTAATCAGTCTACAAATAAGACTATTACGAACAAGTTTACAATAAATTAACGTATTCGTTATTCTTGGCTCTCGAAATATAGGTGTTGTATTAGAAAAAACAAGATTTTAAAATTTGTAAGATTAATATTATCAGTTATTGTATTGGCCGCAACAAACAGATCATTATCGGTTATCAGTGCGTCTGCATCCAGTGTTATACTGCTGGTGTTGAGCAGCTCCTCTTCTTGAACTTAAGCTTCCTGTGAGAGCAGGTTAAAGCAGGTTGGCTGTATGATCAGTGAACTTGCAGTCAAAGCGTTGAATGTCTAATGTCGTACACCTTGCTTGTGGCTTGAACAGGGACAGGAGAAAGGAAGAAAAGTCTAAGAAAAGGTCCAAGACGCCCCCCAAGAGCTACAGCAGCGCCAGGAGGTCTCGAAGCATCAGTCGGTGGGTGGTCTGACCAAAATCACTTGTAACAGGTTTACTTCCTTTTCAGTGAATGTTCTGTTATATATACAGCAAATCAGTTCAGATGGCAGCAGTCCAAAGTTTGAGAGCCAATAATGGAATTCAATGTAGACATGCCAACTTGAAGGAGTATTTGTTTTTTTTATTCTATTGATGGACTTTTATTTAATAATTTTGCCTCTCAGGAGGCATAGGCGTAGCCGCAGTGCGTCTCGGTCCCCCAGGAGGAGGCTGTCCAGGTCTCCATCACTGAGGCGGTGAGTTGTCATGTGTAATGCATCTTCTGTTTTTACATACAGTAAGTACACATTTTGGAGCACAGCAGCTAGATATAACCATCTATTTTTAATGTTCACAGTCACAAGAAAGAGAAGAAGAAGGATAAGGATCGTGAGAAGGAGCGGGATAGAGACAGGAGGGAGGACAGGGACCGGAGTAGAGATGAAAGAGAACGCTCCACCAGTAAGAAAAAGAAGAGTAAGGACAAGGAGCGAGATCGAGACCGCAAGTCTGATAGTGAGAAAGGAGACGTTAAGGTATGTGTGGTTACGTTCTATGTGATGTTGCTGAAATATATATTGAGAAGGAAGAGTGTCTGAAAGCCGTTGACTAATCCCAGAATTGTGAAATCTTCCGAACTCTCTTTACACTTTTTTTTAAACACCTTTTTAAATGTTGTGACACAGGTGACTCGGGATTATGATGAGGAGGAACAAGGTTATGACAGTGAAAAGGAAGGAGAGGAGGATGATGACGAGAGGAAGAGCGACTCTGGCTCTGCCTCTTCCCCCAAAGGCCAGGAGGAGATGGAGAGATCCGAGGGCCAAATTCCCAAAAAGTCCAAGCTAAATGGAGATGATCACCATCAGGAAGACATGGAAATGAGCGATTAAGAACAGCCCCGAGCCTGAACCAGACCGTGTTATCTTTCCAATGTCCTTTTATATTTTTAACATGGGCCACAACATGTCTGTGCCTGATCACTCAAGTTAAAAAGATTTGTTGTCTTAACTGTAGAAGCCTTGGCGAGAGGAGAGGGTGTAGAAGGAAAGGAGTCAAATAATTTTCGTAAAAACACGAGTAAACAGGGACTAAAATATGAATAACATGAGACATGGTTTTAAACTGTCATTGCTGTAATTTTTTAAGATCCTGTCGGTTTTTCTTTTTTTTGCCTTTGTGTTCAAACATTGTCTTCCTGACAGTAGAATACACAGCACTTGCTACCAAAATGCTGTGTTCGTAAATATTTTACAAGTCAGGATTGAATCCTTTCCTCAGTCAGACTGTTAGTCACTCACCACCCAGCAACAGCTTCATGTTTTTCTTTTGGTTGCTGAACCATTTTTGCTTAAACTGTAATGCACCCAGTCGTGTTTCAGCTGACCTTCCTATTTACAGCCCTTTGTAAGTGTACACTGTAGATTGAAATGTGTTGCAATGAAATAATTTGTCTTCAATAGGTTTTCCAAAGGAAACTAATAAAATTGGGTCAAACTGCCGACTCGTTTTTTTCTAACTACAGAAACTGATAAAAGAAAAGTTTGGGATTTTGGAAAATATGGTTAAAAATGATTTTTTTTTTTTTTTTTTCTGACGGTTAATCACATTCTGTTACTCTTGAGGTTTTGCTGGTTGCCTGGCAACTGTGCAGAGCTAAGGAACATGCCGCACGTAAAATGGTAAATTTTAATTTTTACGCTTCTTTTTAAGTCTAGATTAAGCAAGCAAGCTATAACATCAAGTACATGGATAGTGTATGTGAAAATGGGCCCCTGGGCACAGACCGATTTAAAAAGCCCCATCACTCCTTCTATAGAACCCCCCCCCCCCCAGTCTGAAAGTTTGCATCTCCTGGTCATTTTGTCTTTTAACTGAGAAATATGAAGTCACTTCTTATAGCAGGTCCGTGAGATGAGTTGGTCAGAAACGGTCCATGACCAGATCAAGTTCTGTCAAACTATTTAGGGTAGGGAAGTTTTTTTTTTTTTTTTGGGGGGGGGTCTTCATGAAAATGAAATTTACTAATTACAATCAAGAGATTAGCAATGACATACAAAGCCTTAATAACACATTGACATTTGGTTATATTAACTTGAGCCAGAGCATCTAGTTTAATTGAAAGTAAAGTCCTTTATGTCATTCAAAAACCTAAATGCCAAGGGGCAACCACAAAACAAATGCATTACTATTTCTGCCGTGTTTTGCAAAACGTGCATTCATAGTCAGTGTCAGCCATTTTGGAAATTATGTAGTTACAGGAGTAAATGCTGTATATGATCTTACAATGAATTTCCCTGTCCTCGTTTGAAATGCTGAATTGGAAGGCTTAAAACCACGTCTTAAGCCCATCAAAGTTACCAACTGACTTCTGGAAGAATCTTAATTGCAGTAGTGAAGTTCTTTCCATATATTTATTTTTGCCTTTTGGATCTGAGATTTTTACTCCACCAGCTTTTAAAATGGGGCCTGGTCTGATAATATTTTGATAAACTTAAGTGACATTTCAATAACTATTATACCTGTAGTAAGCCTTGGTTAAAGAGAGAAATTCTATTTTATTGGAAAGAATTTAATTTCAAGAAAATCTTCAAACATTTCAGTAGCAAAGATTATCCCCTTTCAGTCAAGTTTTCTTTTTATATATCTATATCTTTAGAGATAGATATACACACACACATATACACAGATTATTGATGGCAATGTTACTTGTGTTCCAGTGGAAAAATTCTGAATGCAAGATCATTTCCTTATAAATCCTGTAGATGGAACTTTGAAAGCTTTACTGGCAATTGGGAAATACTGTAATCGAATTCCTTCCAGAAACTGTAAACCACCTAGTGTTTTAGCTGTAGCTTCATAATTAACAGACAGATATGGGAATGTTTGTCAGTCAGTTATCAATCTTCTCATAACGCTAAAGGGAATACGCATATCTCCCAAAATGTCAAAATTCATTCAGGTAAAAAGCTTTCAACAATTATGGGTGTGAAAAAACATGGAGTCCAAATTTAGTTAGATATGTTGAAATTTTATTTTAGTACATTTTATATGAAAATAGTGTTGCAGACTTATACAACAGTTTTTGCTGTACAATGGACATGTAGATAGATGAATAATTTCCTAAAGAAAACGTAGAATTCAAGCAGCTGAAGTCAGGAAGGAGCATAAAGTCAGTGTCAGTGAGGGGACACACTTCCATTAGTTTCACTAGCTGGAACTGAAGAATGCAATGTTAAAAATTTAAACGTACTGTATTTGGTTATAACGATACTGAATGTGGCTATAAATACGCATGTTCTATTAATGTGGAAGCTGAACACTTTCAGCCACCAGAACATGTTTGTCCAGACTTGAGGGGCAGCCAATGAGCAGGCGTAGTATCCTCAAAAACACTTGTGTGTTTCAATGTCAGTAAGAGCTGATGAATCATAGCAACAGCTGTAAAGGCTCTTTGAACCTCTCCAGCCTCCATTTAATGCCTCCTGGCCTTTTACAGAATTACTTTCCCTAAGAACTTTGGTGCCTTGTGCTTTTTTCACATGGTGGAAATGATTGTTGGTTCCACACATCTGAAGGAGGTTTGTAAAGTTTATCAGATAGAGTGGGATGAAGGGGGGGAAAAAAATGACAGGAGAATAAAAAGATTATTTGTTTCTTTAAAACAACACAAGTATGTACAAAAATAGCAACTGCCACCATGTTTACAAACCAAATGACCGAATGAACTCACGTGACGCTACATAAAAATTTTCCACAACTCTTCCTCTTGTAGAGGACATCTTAAAACTCATCGGCACAAATAATAAGCAAATGTAAGATAAAAGACAAAAGCAGTAAGTCGTAAAACATGTATTTACATACTGTGCAGGGGAAAAGCCTGGTTCTTGTTATGTGTAAAAATTGGCATAAATGTTGCAGTCCCTCATTCCCTAGAATCTAGTTTCTGTACAATCTTCTGTTAGCAGGATTGTACAGTTTGTTACATAGTTTACAAATGTGAAGTAAGAAACAAAAGGCTTGGCCGTCAAAACTTACGCTCGCTGCCACTCAAACAAACACAGAGCAAAACTTCGTGGTACCATAAAAATCTGCAGCGTTTTCTAGCGTTGCTGTGAAGAAAACTATTATAATTGAAATGAAGTAAGGGTTGAGTATCACAAAATATGTGTTTATGAACTCAGCTGAATGTAGAGTCGCTGTAGTGGATCTAAATAGTGCCAAAAAGTTCAGTGATGCTACTCTATGCCCATGAAAATCATCGTTTTTACACACACACACACACACACACACACACACACACACACACACACACACACACACACACACACACACACACACACACACACACACACACACACACAATTTTATAATGTGCAGAGTTAAAGTGGAATTCTACAAAAAACTGATTTTTAGTTTTTTAACCTACAAAAAGTAACAGCTTAACATTTTCCAAAACTGACTTTTCAGTTTTGTGAATTTTAAGTGACATTTGAACAATGTTTATTAAACCTTTCAGGAACATTTCTAAATCTGATAATGTTCAAGAGGTGAGTGTAGAAAAGCTGGGATTTTATTCCCCTGTACACCTGTCTACGAGTTGTGCATTAGATTATAGACAGTTTTATGTCTTATTGACCTTATATCAAAATACTTAAATGACTTTGCACCTTGAATTTAAAAAAAAAAAAAAAGTCTACTTAAGTAGGAAAAGAACCTAAAAACTTATTTTTAGTGGAATTCCTCCCCAACATCTCACACAGTAGTATCAGTGCTTTACTACAGGTCAGTTAAACACAGTCCCTTTAAAAACATTACTTACATACTTAAATACATGGCATCAACTGAACTGGTTCTCTTTCATGTCTTCTACCTACACCCCGTATTCAGAAAACTCACCTGCTCGGCTGTCTTTCATTTTAACTTCAATGCCCTTTTACTGAGGAGACAGTCACACTCATCAGATATCGATGTCTCTGCCACGTTGGGCCTCCATCAGGGTTGACGATGCCAGTTTTGTCATGTTTCTCAAACGCTGCTCGTCCTGTTGCCGTCTGTGCTCAGATTCTGGATGGGCGATGGAATCCGTAAATTGTCGAGGAGCGGTTACCGTTTATTTTTTCCCCTCAGTTTTTCCTTTTGATTTTTAAAAAGTATGTTTTGTGGCATAATTTTGCCCTGTTGTACATTGATTTCCTGTTCCAGCTTGAGAGGTTAAAGATCGGGGAAGCGACTAGGGTCTTCTTTATATTCGTTGGGAATGGTAAAAATGGACTCATCAAACTCGTCGTAGCGAAACTCCTGAAACGTCACTGTGGCTGTGATCGTAGGAAAGACCGGGATGTCTGCAGGGAGGCATGAGCAGATTACAAATTATACCAATGACATCTCACAGGCCTACTTTTTTTATTTTTTTTTTATTTTTTATAACATTTACACTGTTTGTGGAAAAATTATCAAAGGGGGGGGGATCCCTTTCAATTACCACGTCATTTAGTTTACTCTTCCTTTATCTATTTAATCAAACTAATAAGCATGCCGATGGTGTACGCTTAACTGCGTAACATCTGCTTACCAAGTTTGACAGGAAAGCCGGGGGGGAGCTTCATCTGCACAAACTCCCTGAGTTTATTAAAGTGCTTGAAGGGTGCAATCACCTCCAGAACATTCAGTAACCTGAGGGAGGACAAAACAAACATGGTTTCAGAAAAATCAATCAACAAACAAACTTTTGGCCGAAATCCAGACAAATATAGAGCAAATTTTACTGGTTATAAATCATTACTTCTTAGATTTTGGCATATTCTCTTAGTTTGGGTACTTTTATTTCAATATTTTTTTCATTGATTTCCACAACAGTATTACTTCATTGGCTACTCCTATCAAAACAATTTGATCAGCTACCTGTCAAGAGAAAATAAATTAGGCGCTGCCTGTATTTGCTGCCTGCTTTTTAATAACCGCCTGGATGCCACGTTAAAGAGAAGACTCACGATTCAATGCCCAGAGGGAAGTCTTGACTCATGGCTATTGTGGCTTTGAAGTTTTTCTTGCTCTCTTTGCAGACCAGCTCTCTTCCTAGATGAGGTGCTCTGAGGGGAGACAGAAACAACAACCTGTCAGAATATTATCTCATGATGAAGCTGAGCTCACAGAGGAAGAGCTGAACAGACGCTACTGTTACACTGCAGTAGTTGTTAGTAGAATTTTATTTTTTTCTATATCTATATCTATATATCTATATAATCTATATAATCTATATAATCTATATATATACAAACACACACAATGGATGAGTGTAATTCACTCTGCTCTCTATCATTCATGATCTTCCCCCTGAACAGTGACTAACATGACCTTTATCAGTTAAAGGAAAAATCAGCCCTGAAAAGTGCAGTTAAATGTTCTGTGATCAGGAAAACTCAGACGTCTGCATGTGAGGATTTATGTAAAATCTATTACACAAAGAAATAGTGATGTGTATGGAAATTACACAAATTACACCCCAATTATATCATTTGCTATAAAATTTGATTAAGTTTAAGTCTATATTTCTGTTCTTTTAAAACAGGAAAATAACACAAAAGTCATCAGAAGTTTAGTTCCTTCATTCACAACTGTATCTATGACGTACAGTAACATTACGTCCTCTTAATGCTCCGGTTTGCTCTGTAAAAGTCTAGAAAGTGAAGTCTTCCATCTGTTTCGACACATACTTTCCATTGTCAGCAGTGATGTATTCTTCCCAGGATATAGTGTTGGGTGATGGGGGAGTTAGAGATTGCCTCCTCGCCGGCTGAAGCCCAGAGAGAAAAAAATAAATAAAACATGTTAATGTCAGATGTCACTCTAAACCACTGCAGGGTACACAGGGAAAAGACAGGTTCAAAGCTACACCAACAACGGACAAAACAAAACAGTATTTGATTAAAGAGGAGTCTAACATTAGGCTCAACCTCTGTGTTCTTGAAATGATAATTTGTAAAAAATCTGTGAGCTGCCAACTTCTGACCAGCTACAAATCAAAGTGGGATCTCTTTACTATTATTTTAACACTTGTTTTCTATCAGCCTTTCTCAAGTTATTCCCACAGAGCAATGACATGCACAGCACAGGCCACTAGAGGGACCCGATGAATCACTAAACCCACAGTAACTGCAGTTTGGCCCTTTTAGCCTCACACACACACACACACACACACACACACACACACACACACACACACACACACACACACACACACACACACACAGTATAGCACCACTAAACATCTGCAAAGACAAATACCTAACATGTGATTCCATTCAAAGTGGACTCTAATCTAGTTTTGTACATCTTGTCCTTAGTTTCTGAACAGCAGTGTTTTTGCTCTTAATCTTTTGCGCATTCATACTTCCCAGGCTGACCTTGGACAAGTGTTAAATACAACAATAAGAAGTAAAAGCAGTAAAATACGTCACCTCAGGCCACATACTGTTTCAGTGTACAGCTCAAGAGGAATGTTTGCTTTCCCTATGTATTTTCTCTTACTGTTTACCTTCTTTTTTTCTGTTTACTTTCGATGCTGCCTCAAGACAAACAAGTTGCAGCTCGTAGCCTGTTGTACACACTAACAAGACATCTACATCTGTGGCCTGGAGGAAAAACACCCGGGGGATGGAGGACAGACAGACAGAGCATGTACAATACAAACGGTCAATCCAGCGATGTAACAATACAGCTTCAAGAATCAGTGTTTACCATCATGGACAAATGTACAATATAAATCTCAAAGATACAGTTCACAACAGAAGATGTGTAAATTACGATACTGAAAGATACATAATGAATAATAACTAAAAGCGGGATTGGCTTAACCTACCCTCACTACACATTTGCTTTTACGTGACCAAAATACTTGTTTAATCGTCACTCATTACCTGAATTACCTGAATAAAATTCAGTGTGCTTCATAATGCTGTGCAACTTATTTTTTGTTCTGCCTTTGTTCAAATTCACCTGTAGTGCTTCTGGGGTCAATATCACAGATTGTTTTTTCCATTTTTATTCACCATCAGAGACTCTTCCCGCAGCAAAAAAAAAAGCATTAGCGAGAACAAATCTCTCCAAAACAAATCGTATAATCTTAGCTTCCTGAGGAAAAGTGTCTCGTCTCTGCCTCCTTGAATAAACTGTGAGAGTTCTCATTCAATGTCAGTTTATTTTAAAGTCGGACAGTCTGTTCTTGCTGACCCTGAACTGGAACTGGGATGAGCTCCATTCTCTTTCTCCCAAAATTGACTTTCTCCGAAAATGAGCTCGCTGTTCTTGCCAAGGTTCAGGTTAGAAAAACTGGAATCCCACCAGCTGACCTCTCTTTTGTGAGCCGTGGTTAAATAAGGCAACTAGGGCAGAATAATGTGGAAAAACGTGGGGGGTGACGAGACACCTGACTGTGCCAAGAGTCAGCCATATGAGGTGTGAATACAAATGGAGACAGCATCTGAGCTTCCCTTCATTCCCACTGCAGTCATTACAGAAACGTTTTGGTGGGGGTTTTTTTTCCCTGTGGCTTGGTTAAGTGCTCACTCTCACGCTGTGTGTATCAGCTCTGGCTTGTTGTTGTGACGAGGACAGAGTACACACAGGCTGCGGAGGCCCTGATCTGCTGGTATGCTGCGCCCGCCCCTCCATCATTCCATGGCACCAGGGGTTTTAGCCTTCATCCGTGTGATCAATAGTGTCGAGCCCCGTTCGAAAAGCCCCACGCTTCCCTCTGTCCACGGGCACGGAGCTGACCTGCTCTCCGTCGCTGTGGTAAACAAAGCTACGTCACGGCACCTGCTTATTTTCCTCTCACTCACTTCCACAGATCACTTTCCACCAACGTGGAAGGAGAAATTATTTCCACGTCGACACCGAGGCCCACTAACACACCGCTTTTTTACTTTAAACATGAGTAAGCACTGATTCAAACCCGTATATACAGACGGACAAACAACAGAGGACACTGTGATGAGACAAAGCCCCGCACAGAACAAGGGGGAGTCAACAAAAAACAAGCGAAACAAGCGAGCAGTTAAAAGGCATCTATTGAGTGTTGAGAGGCTTTGTCTTCACTGTGTGACTGGCTTTATGCTCAGTGTTTAGACAAGGGCTTGCTAAGCAAACTCTGGAACATACTGTAGTGAGGGGACGGTGGGTGGGAGAGTCGTCCCTGTGAACATGGTGCTGCTTTTTAGCTTTCACCACTAGGTGGCAGTGCTGGGACTCATTTCCATGCAAAGTGTGTGAGGAGGGGAGTAAACCTGTCTCATAACAAAAGTGACTGGAGCAGCTTTTCATGTCGGGAACAAATAAAACATCAAAGAAAACAACAGCGGGGAGTCAGACAGGAATTTTTCAATAAACCATGCAAAGTTGATTGACAAAGTCTGGCAGGAAGCCCATGCTGTTTCTACAGGATTTATCTTTGTGAAGATACAGCAGGGAAGTAGTGTGAGGTTTATTTTTTCTGAGACTTATGTCCTACCCCAAGGTTCCAGCGGGACAGGACAGTTTCGGGACTGGACTGGTGGTTACGCTGCAGGAGGTATAAGTAAACAGGATGTTTATCGAAAGAGCAGATTGTGCTCCAACCGGTTTCTCATTTTTGCTATAAAGTTGTAACATTAAATATGCACCTTTGCTCTAAGGGTACAGCTACACTCTACTGGCCATCCTTTTTTTCTGTTTTATCCTGAGAAAACCTCCAAGACTCAAAGGTTCATGCCTGTAAAGATCTGTCACAGTTATTGCCCAACAGAAGGCAATGACAGCAGTGCAAGTTTAACCAGGTTTTTCTCACTCGCTATGCAACTTCATCAAGGAATGAGAACCTGTAAGAAAATAAAGGCGGGTATATGGAGACAAGGTACGCTGCAATAATGGCATCAAAAACTCACATATCTCAAACAGAGATATTAGTCAAAAGTACTTTTAAGTGCTGGTAGGCACCTCCAGGGGACCAAGAATCTTCTGAGAAACCTAAACCCGAATTTCAACCGGTGGAACCCAGAACTATATTTAGTTCCTGTATGATAGCTTCAGGTTTAGAAAGCCCTTAGTGCTTTCTGTGGGTTTGGGAACTACTGGGATGAAGTTTTGCTTGTCGGAGACCCCATGGCAACTTCAATTTGTGCACCACTGCATTCATAAAACAAGGAAGTACTAGAAGCCACTGGTATTATTATTAGGTTGAAAGATGGACATTTACTCTTATTTATCAGCGTTAAAAACAAAGTTAAGCTTTTAAGCTAGCAATGAATAAGAGCGGGAGCAGTGGTAGAGAGAACAAGCGATTGAGATAAATCAAACTCTATTTTCAGATTGTTTAATAGTGGTTACATTCTAAAACAGAAAAAAATGACCATTAAACTGTCACTGTGGTATTATGAAATTTCAGTCTCCGTTTACTTCTCCGTGTGTCTCCTATTCATTTATTCATTACACCCAACTCAGACATCAGTCACAACAGTAAATGAAAAGAACAGGATGACTCTGATGTTTATTCAGTTTGTAAATTCAGTTTTATCTGTCATCGTCCTAACTTACGCAAACTTCACAGTTGTTCAGATGCGGCGGGAACGCAAACAGGAACGCACAAAAGAGACTTTTAGTTCCCGAATTTAGCTCCGCTCGTTCCGTATTTGTCGAAAAGGTCAAACTTCAATAAATAAGTCAGATCAGAAATCCTTAGTTCTACAGTGTCCTGATCAGTTTGTTTGTTTTCGTGGGCGGATGCTTCCTCCTAGTATGTAAAGTCAGCTCAATAACAGCACTATGGGAGAGGAGTTGTCCAACCACGTTGGACATCAAAAGTGTTTGTACCTGTTTCGAACTGTCACATTAGAAGGCAGAGTAAAAAGCCAGCCATGATAGAGAGCGGGAGAGACACAATATTGTGGAAAATTAGGTTATTTACATGAAAAGTGAGAAAATTAGTTGCGTAAGAAATGGAAAAAAAAGAGAGCTGAGAGACGTTCAATCCTTGGCTCCTCTCTCACCTCTGCACAGCTCGACAATCACCGAGTGAGGTCGGTGTGAAGGTCTGATTGTTGGTTTTGGAAAGCTTACAGAAAGGGTTGCAAAGAAAACCCCTGTATCCGATGCTGGAAAGGCTTGGGGGGGACGGGTTTTTTGAAGCTGTACGATTATCCAACAAGCAGTTTCGGAGAGAGTATAAAGCCTGCTTGAGGATTCAGTGTAATTTTTTAAAGGAAGGTAAGATGGGTTCTTGTATCATTTTATGTCATATAATCAATGTGCAGGTTTAAAGCACCAATCTAAATTAGATGTCAGGCTCAATGGGCCCTAATAACCTGCAGCAACACACCAACTGTTGACTGAGGCTGTAATCATGACTCTCTGATGGAATACCCATCTCTCTGCGTACTCCATCACCCTGCTGAGATGACAGGGGACAATCAGCCAGATTCGGTGCCCGACTCACCTCAAAGTTCTGCTCTATGAGGTTTCCTCCTTTACTCAGGCTCTCCATGATGGCTTTGTTCCTCAAGATGTCCTCCTCGCTCAGATGCTCCCGCCTCTTCCTGGACTCAAGGACCAGGCCGTTCACGGAGTAGAAATCTGCCAGGAAGTTTCCCACGCGCTCCTGGAGATAGGAGAAACAGTTCCCCCGCTGAGTCACCAAATTTACATTTATAAACACATGTGAAAAGGACAAAGGAGAGAAAGGACAGAAAGCAACACCCATGTAACTTATTCACGGCCCGCACACACACTTCTACCCTATCTGTGTTGTTGTTACCCCTGAGCCTATCACCTGTGGTTCCTTCCTGGGGTTATCACTGCTGCTCCTCAGATTAATTTACTGTCTTTTCCTGCCTGGTGTGGATGATGTAGCACAGGAATTGTGAACAGGAAAGTGGAAGGAGTCGACAGCACTGACAAGCAGAGCTGTAGTTTCTAAACAATAGTAGTACTTTGGCAGAAGAAGACTGACAGAGGGGTGAAATAGCAAGAAAACACAGAGAACCAACATTAACACGTCCAGCAAGTAAAAGATAATGGTGAAAGAGTTTATTTTCCATAAATAATTCAGAGCGCTTTTATGACCTTAAAACATTCTATCACTCTTGGTTTTTCAGGTCAGAGAAGTTGTACAGGGGTCAGTGCTCTGGTTCACTCTTGAGAAAACCAGCTGAAAAAGCATCATATATTGCAACTGATGTTATGTTACAGCCAAAGTGTACAATATATGCTGATATATGGTATATCTGTGTAATGATCCCCTGTTTGTTGCTTTCCTTCTATTTCCTGTTTTTACCAAAGAATTAATGAAATTCCCAACCTGCTGTCTGGGACAAGCTCCAAAAAACATTCCACAAATTCCACGACCGGCTGGAACACTACGACCCAGAGCCGTGTTTAGAAAAACTGCGGTGGCGGGAATAATAATATCATGATAACAACATCGACTGCAACAACTGACACCGACCGTCTTGTCTTCTCTGAACAGCCAGCCAGTCTGTGCCCTGGAGAAAGTGATGGACTTGGTGGAGAGTGTGGCAGAGTAAACATCGCTGCTCATCAGGATGTCCACTTCCTCCTCTGTCTCCATCTCCGACTCCTGGAAATTACAGGACATAGGTATCAACAAAGGAATGGACACTCAATATAAGATGTAAGGAAGGAAAGAGGAATGCTAACAATGATAACAAGCCATTAGAACAGGCTGGAGAGCAAGCTCAACTTGCTTATCAAATGAGTGCTAACAGAGGGCGTACCAGTGATTTCACTATTTTTATCACAGTCATTTTTCCAGCTAACTATATTTTTAAAGTCGAGCATCCACAGTTGAGTATGTGAGCTTACCAGCCTGTGGCATTTATGTGGCACTGATTTTCCACCATGTGAGGTGGAAAATCATGATAACAAACCCAGACTACCAGTTATGTTTTCCAGCTGGTGGTGGGAACAAATCTATTTTATATCTGTTGATCCGTCCAATCAAGATATCTCGAAAACCTACTGGCTTCATCACACTGAAATATTCTATAGGTATTCAGGGTCCACAGAAGCGGGCTGCAAATATTTGTGACATCTGACCTTTTCTTTAGCCCTACCCAGAGGACAAATTTTTCACTTGTGCACATAAAAATAGCATAATAAGTGGGAACATTGCCGTATCGTTTACAGACAACATTCATGCTCACCAGGGGATTGGCCTTTTTGATTTAACGTCCTTTACTAGCATCACTATCTGAACAAACCTTTACATTTTTAGCCCCACAACAGATAAACTACAAGGACAGTAACGGGGTAGCACTAAAACAATTAACAGTTAGTCGATTTAAGGAAAATTCATCTGCAAATAGTTTTAAAATTGTTTGTGTTATTTTTTAAACATTTGCTGCTTCCAATTTCTCAACTGTGAGGATTTGCTGCTTTTCTTTGTCTTGTGACAGCGAGACTGTTAGCTGGACAAAACAAGATATTTGAATATGGCTCTGACAAAATATGAAGCCATTTTTCACTGTTTTCTCATATTTTGCAGACCAAACTAGAAAGAAATGGGCACTGAAAATGATTGTCAGCTGCAGCCCTGAATGTGGGTTGTAATGAACACTGCAGCTTTCAGGGGCCATAAGTGAGGCTTTAGTCTTTCAGTGTTATATCTGTATGTGTCTCACACACCTCATGGTGTATTCGCTGGTAGACTTTCTGTTCGTTGTCCAGCACAACAAAAGACTCCGAAGGGATGGCATTGCCGTTGAAGATGAAGCTGAGGTCACCGCGCTGGCACTTCATGTCCGTGAAGTCTATCAGGGTAGTGTCCAATCTATACACACACACACACACACCCAGGTGCACGTGCATAACGGAGATTAAATTGGGTTTAGTGTAGGGAACTTTAGATAAGTGAAAGAAAGGAGAAGGAAACAGGATGACAGCAAAAGAGCTGGACTGAGTTTAGTTTTTGCCACATTCAAGCCACCAGCAAACACTGTCAAAAAACTGTAAGCTAAAGGAAAACAGTGACGGATGTTACACCTTTGCTCTTAAAGTGGAGAGGCAATGCGTATGGTAATCGTCGCCACAAGAGACCAACAATCCATTTCGAGAATCCTTTTTTTTAACTTTGTCGAAGTGGGTAGTCCTGGAATGAAGCATGGCAGCAAAAAGAAGAATGGATCAGCTTGTGAAGACCAGGAACAAAGGGGTAGGTGCTATGGGTAAGTATGACAGGCCTGGCACACTGTGGCACTAGAATGTAAATGAACTTTTTCTGACAGTTTTTTTCTTTCACTCTCTTGCTCGCTCTCTCTTCTTCCAACTCCAGGATAATAAGAGGGCATTTTGAATACCAAATTAGACAGCCAGGCGCAGTTTCAAAGAATAATGACAAGCTCCACATCAAGGCTATCTCACACACGAACAGCACGCAGTCACAAACACCCACCTTTAAGAACTGAATTCATTCTTCAAATAGATTTACTTGATATGTTATGAAACCCAAATATAAAAGCATTTGGGTTTGCGTTTCTGTCAAACATGTAACCCTGTAACACTCTTACTACACTATTAATGTGCGTGCATACGCCATAGCTGTGGCCATGAAACACGGCAGCATAGATTCCTGCTGCAGATTCGTTGTAGTCCGTGTGTCAGCCTGCATCAGAGTGTGACGAATTTCTGCCCACGCCCTTTGTAAGTGAGCTCGCCAGCACCTTAGATTCTACGGTAACTCTCCATCTATGGAGCTCTGATTTAAATTGCAACACAAAAGTGAAAGATCTGTGCAGAGGCATCGCCGTTCAGCTTCCTCATACAGCCAGGAACTGATTTCACACTCTAGTTAACTAAACTATCGTTGAGGAGAGAAAATGGGAGGTAGAGGGAGAAGAAAGAGGAGGAAGAGATGTTGTGTTGTGTGCAGCACAAGATGACAGTTAAATTAGTAAGCTTTAACAGCAACTAAGTGCCTCGATATAAGGATTTTTAATCGAGGAATTACTTTTATAATTGATGTGGTTTCCATAAGATAGTCGTTGTGTACTTTGACATTAATCCACAAAATATAATTTCGTTACAAGGCAGCTGTAGAACCGGCTTTCCTTTGTCTTTAATCACCACATATTTTACATAAATGCATTACATTTGTTGACGGGACTTGCCTGATGTTAATGCCCTGCTTGTAGATCTTACACGCATCTGAAGGCAGGATTCTGGAGAGCAAAGGCACTGCAACATGAAAAGATACAGTAAGGACATGTAACACATCTTGGAAGTGTCTAAATTTAGAAACCTCGCTCAATAATGAAGACAACCATCCACCTCAATGCTCCAGTAGCATATAGCGCTGTAGACTAGAGGGCCATATAACGTGTAGTTCTGTCGCTAAATACTTAATAATTCACAGCCTTCACCAGGTTAAGTTACTGTAGGCAAGAGACTTCCTTTGCTGTTCCATCATTGCACAAAACACAAGAGGGATTTTTAGCAATCCAGAATAATAACTGCACTGGGGGGAGAAAAAAAAAGGAAAAAAAAAAAAAAGCTGTTACAAAAAACCAAGTGGCTCCTCCAACCCAGCAGAGCACCACATGTAGTCTAAACGGGCCTGAAGGGCACCAAGCCAGAAATCCCTCTGACGTGAGCACAGATCAATGGTTTAAACCAAATTCTTTTCTGAGCACATACGTAAATCTGTAGCTCTCTGACCTACAAATATCATTTCTAGTTGTCCGTCACTATATCAAAGCCTTTACTTTCTTATCAAATTTCCCCATTATAAACACACTGTTATGCAACAAAAGTACATTTAGTTACTGTCATGCGTCCATTACATAATCTTTTTTACCTTGTCAATAATTCACAATGACACAGTGAGTACACAGAATGCAGTCCTGGCTCACACTTTGGGGCCAGACTTGTGCAGACTAAGAGAATGCTACTACATCAGTACCAGCAGATACAGATTTAATCTACCGTCACAAAATATCCTTAATTTGTATTATTTGTGAGGCCCTGCATTGTTTAAAAATGTGTGTACATTCAGCACAGGTGGAGAACAAATTCCGCTTCTGGTGTTGGCACATGTCACTGACATACTCATAAATGGAGGAACATCCACATTAGAGGATGGTATGTCAGTTCATTTCCAGCAGGAGGAGTAACTTGACTCCAGCAGTGGAGATCCCTCATAGCACAAGGGATGGTGTGTTTGGTGTTTCAGTCTACACCCTAACTGAGGACACATGGTTATTTTCCAGAGTGGATGATGTTTATAAAACTAAGATATTTTCTGTCAACCTTAATATCACGAGACAGCAGAAGGTGCAACTTGACTCACCCCAACTTTGGAAGTCCCAATGAAGCTCCAAGTAAAAGTCACCAAGCTGAAAATGAAGATAGAGAAAACTCATCCACAAGTAAAACTATATGGGTGGAAAAGAAAATACAAATTCATGCTTAAAATGCTGTATACCTAAAGGATAAGTCTGGTGATATTTTCGATTTTTCTTATTGTCAACAAGCACCCATGAAAGACCAAACAGGAGTAAATAGAGTGTTCGTTGGGGACTATTTTTAGCTGCGTAATAATCTACATTTGCTGCCCTAGTGAGTATTTACAGCACCAGGATGGCGTATGTGGAAATGTCTCAAAATAATCAGTGCCCATGTTCATGGTAATGAGGGAACATGCCAACCACTGCAACAGTGTGGTTCACTGATGTTAGGCGCATCAAGTCATTGCTGCTTTTGGACTTTTGATGGGATTTACTGACAATAAGAAAAATACAGAATATTTCCAGTCTTATCCTTTTAATAGCAGCAAAAGGTGCTCTTTGGATTGGACTAAGTAATTATTGTTTTTATGTGTATGCAACAACAACAGAGTAACTAGTCCCATTTTACAAACAATAAAAAAAGACACCTTTGCAGAATAGGAATCAAAATGCTGTATCAAAGCCTTTTAGTTTGACAGGCCTGAGTAAACATTAGCCTCTTCGTCTGTCCATGACAAATCATGCCTGACTCAGTACATCCTGATTATCCTCTGAAGTATGAGGCTGGGATGTACTGATCTCTTCACCACTACTGATGGTCTCAATCATCCTTCACTGATGACGTCAGGCTGCCAAGGGGATCATCAGTTCCCAGAGGTTTATTATCTCTGAGAGACGATGACGCAGAAAAATCATCCCTGGCATCTCTGCCTCATCATCCGGGAAGGCTCACATCATGTCACATCAAACACAGGCTCAGCTGACTCTCAAGCAACTTGTAAAGACGTCAAAGTCTGACGTTTACACTAAGCCTGAAGGTGAAAAGCCACTGAAACAGGCCTGTGATATGACTTCTTTCAACACAGTAAAATAAAAACACACATGGACTTAGATAGTTTGCAGCTTTCGGTCTTGTATTTCCCCATCTGTTTACTTTCTTCCTGACTCTCTTGTGGGCGTGGCGTTGCAGCACAGCTGACCTACAAAAGCACTGTGAGGCTTCATTTAGCCTTAAAAACCACGTCTCTAACTCTGACTAGTTGATAATGCGAGTGTGCGTCCCTCCTGGCTCTGCTTCGTTTTGATGACAGTAATTAGTGAATGACAAACTTGACTGAGGTCTGGGATGGACGTTCGTGTATTTGTGGGTGTGTATTTTGTATATTTAACCTTTTGTGTGTGTATTTGGTTTGACAGGGACACTAAAATAATTATTTCCAGTCAGTCAGTGGTGTTTTTGACTTCTAAGAGGTCGTCCGAGGGGACAGTAAGAGAGAGGAGGTTGGACGAAGAGGAATAAGAGAATAATCAAGAAGAAAATAGACAGGAGCAGAGCAAGAAGGCAGCAGGATGGTATGTAATAAGAGCAAATGGCCAGAAAAAAGGAACAGCATCAAGACATCAGGAGCAGCAGCATCAGAGAGAACATTGCAGACAGCTGAGTAAGAACTACATACCTCTTTCAGGGCTTTCAGCAGCTTGGGCCTCTTGTCCTCTACACTCTCCCTGGACTGTTGCTTCAGCTTCCTCAGCAGTGCTGTGACTGAAGGACACAGAGAAACAAAGACACAAAGAGAGATGAAGAACACAACTGAGACCAAAAGCATCAACAATGAGGAAGCTTTTTGCTGTGTGGCTTAAGAGCTTCATGTGGAAAAAATTATTCAAAAGTGGACTGGATGACAGCATTTGTTCCCTTAACAGAGGACTGTTAATTTTTTCAAATAAACTTTTGTTATGTTGAATCTGATCCCACCAATTAACTTGCTCCAAGTAAAGGATTTAGTCACTATATTCAAAAACTAATTTCTCCACCATGTTTTTGTTGTTTTGGCAAACGACAAGCATCCTTGCCAACCTCTGCAAATATGATAATTGGTTGCCTGAGAAGAAAAAAAAAAGAAAAAAAAACTCTTTTTCCTTTTTCTAAAACACTGAATCTTTCTAAACTTTAAAGACCGCTACACTCTTCAGTAAGGAGCTTTTTTGAGAGCGCCTGCATTGTGAGTGTTTTGAAGACTCTCTTTGATTTTATTTCAATGTAAAGAAGGTGATGGAAGTTTTGATGCACGAACACTTCCAGAGATGGCAGCTGATATTGCTGTACTATCCGTCACCCACCTAAGCAGCTAAAATGTGACTAAAACTAATTTCATATCAAAAAGATCAAAAAAATATTTTCAGGTGCAAAAATTACTGCAGCATTAATCCAGCACTCTACAGGAAAGTAGTTCAGATTTTGCCGCTTCTCTACAACACAGATGGGTCCTCTGAGGGTTAATGTTTAAGTTTGCCACATGCTGCAAGAAATGGAAAGTCTTATGTTTATGAATGTACCATAAGTCACCCCCATTATCGTAAGAACAGTATCTCTATGCAAATCCGGCCAACAATGAGAGCTGCTGATGGCAAAGAGCACACAGTTTACGGTAACAATGGCTTTTGGTTCAGAGGTATGCCAACTTCCTGTGGCCACGTGGGACACTCCCAGCAGCATCCGACCTTTCCCAGTGCACCGCCTGCAGGGATCAAAACGTTCCAGGAAGTTTAAAGGGAACAAGCACGGCAGATATAGAGCTCCCTGCTAATGAGCTGCACCTTTAACCTCCTTAATGACCTTGGGGAGACACTTTCTCACAGGAGACTTTTAACCATGGCGGTTTACATTAACAAGTATTCACAGCTCTTTAGCCCATTGGCTGCAGAAGACTTGTTTTTTAGTGAAAAAAGAAAATGGGGTTAAGGAAAAAAAAAAGAAAAAAAAAAGATCCACACCCAGATATCAAGCATTTATTTAAATATTATTTGCTGTTTCTAAGGGGAGTGGGACCGCAATTTTCTAATTGACATAACTGTGGTGCTTTTATGGAGCCAGGACAACATGAATGCGTCACTTATAAAACTCATGGAAACTAATGAAAAAAGATCATGTTTGGGTTGGGACACGCAGAACGCCCTACATTTTAACAGGACTACTAGCAACATTGGACATCATCATTAGCCTAACTAGCTCCTGTGCTCCTCTATGTCCACATGGTGAGCCAACATACACAAACATGTTGTACATATTGTCTGACCGGTGGTCCCCACGTGGCAGCGCAGAGGTGGCGGAGGGCTCAATGGTAAAACTAGGCCAAATGAGAGCACAGGCTCACACACACGAACACAGGCGAACACACACAAACACACAGAAACACATGAACGACACGCGTGCCAATTGACACAGACACAAATACCCGACGAGGGGTGTCTTTGTGGCCCGGCTGCCTAATAAGTGTGGACAAGCTCTAGATGGGGCTCCTCCTGATCCTCGCTGCCTCTCAGCGGGACAAGGAAAGAAGTACAATCTCACCATCTGCCTACGGATGCCCCAGCCAACACAGGCCGAGAAAGCAATCCTGACTGCTTCAACACTAAACCAAACTGACTCTCCATGCTGGCATTAATTCACCCCGATACTTATTAGGGCACTTTCCTGCCATTAATTAGGTGAGGGAACTCAGTAATCTAACTTCCGCACATTAATGAAAAGAGACAGAGTCAGGGCAATTTTGCACTTACATCGCCACAAGCTGCTTCTCTTTAACAATTAGTTCTTGGATCTATCTGGACAACTGTTGCTGGCTGGTCTCCAAGAACAGTCAATATTGACACAGGTACACCGTGGAGTCGCTGTGTGGTAGAGCAAAGCAGAAAGCCTGCTGCCGACAGGCCTATTGGACTACAGTCAAAGTCCTTATAGGCAAGTCTCTCCACTCGTTGGTCATCTTGGCAAGGCCCCGGGGCAATTATTTCGGGCCAAGGAGACCAGGTCCTTATCTAAATGACGTGGGAGAGAGAGCCATAACTTCACTTTCAGTGGTGACCAGGACATAAAAACTGCACGTATCACATCTAATAAAATCTGTTTAAAAAGTCTGGTGACTTTGCCCGAAAGTAAGGTTTAAAACACCTTTTTTCCCACAGGTTATATCTCTACTTCTCGCTTGCGTCAGTGCAACAACACAATTGGCTTGATATGTGTCCTGTTTGGCTGTTATTAAGCAGACAATTGGCTTTTGGGGGGGGAAGGGTGGGATTTGTGTCATACAACCGCAACCTTTGGCGTTACCGACTTTTCTATTCAAAATGCTTTAAATGGTTTGACTCCTTTCTTATAAAGTCTCTGATATAGTTTCAAACTTGCTGTTTAAACTTGCTGAGGCACAGTCAATTAGTTTCAATTAGACATCTAAAAAGACTCAAAACCGCCACATTAACTGAAAATAGCACACCACAGGCAGCACGGGGAAGTCTTAAAGTCTAATTAAAAATCACAAGCTGCTTTCAAAAAGTCTGCATAAATGTCAGCGACCTTATACTTGAAATGAAATAGATAAACGTCCTATATATGAGTTGAAACCGTACAAACGTTTTCTTTACCAGGCTTCAAACTTAACTAACTAGCTGCTGATATTCATACAATATCAAATTAAACTTTTCAGTAGCAAACCTCATTTCCGGTCCTCTATTCAACAGCCTACTACCAAGACCACTGCAGTCCGACACCCACATGGAAAAGCAATTCCCCGTCTAATGAACACCAACATGACCGAGGCAGCCCTTTAAACAAGCTCCTGAGGCTGACAATATAGCTGTGTGAGCGGAAGGCAAGTGAGGACAGAAATAGCTCTTTTTGGACAAAACACATGAAAAAAAAAAAAATCTATTTCTGAGCCACATTTTACCTCCTTCTTGAAATGGAAATCGTAAGAGACAAAACTCAGGTGACAAATACATCAAATCACAGCAAATGTGGGCTGACATCAGTGGAAATTAGTCACAAACGTTCACTATAAATAACATGGTAACAGCACTGACTTGGGATTTTTAATCACCACTTTCAGGAAATTGTTAAAAACGTTAATCTGACGGTCTGTATGGAGACCTGTTGAATTATTGATTGAAATAATGCTACCCGCTGTCTACCCTTTCCAGGCCAGGACATTTGCCTTACTGTAAATAAACAAACAAAGTTCCCTCACAGACTCCTGACAAACGCTGACTCAGCTCACACTGAATAACTGCTAGGCAGAGCTCTGCTAAGCTAATCCTGAAAAGGACTCAACCTTTATTGTGCTGAATATGTAAAAAAGTCAGTTTCCTTCCGCACCCCTCTCTTTTAATGTCATCATGCTGGGTAAATCCTATGCAGTATATGGAAGGCCAAATGTTAATCTTTTACAGTGCGCAGACTTTAGTCAGAAGCTGCTGCTGAACTGTCACTTCAGAGGCCCCACCCTGTGCTTAGGAGCAATGGTGAATGGTGACAGTAGCGAAACAGCAGGTTTTTCCACGAAGGAAAAAGTCAGAGCTACTGTTATATGCAACGACTAAGGAGAAAACACCAAAATTGGCCAGGAAATGCAGTATCCATCTACATAGTGTTAGTAGTTAGTATTTTACTTGCATTACATGATACGATACCAATATTTGGGAGTTAAAATGTCTAATAAATATACATTGACCAAACACATTTTATGAAAGATCACCCCCTTTTTATTTAGTGCTACAGATCTCCACCACGTAGAAGGAAATTTCGAGCTTTCCTCTTCCCATGATCAACATAGTAAAAGCTTTAAATGGATAATAGACAAAATGCACTTATCTGTGAAGCAAATACTCACTAGTTCACCATTCAATATTTGTAAAACTGGAGGGCCGATGTACAGGGGGTGTTCTCAAGCTATCCATTTACACCCAATACCAATAAAATTTTTTAAAAAAACAGACATGATTGGTTTCACTTATGTGTCAGCGATGTGCTTGTACAAGGCCGTGGTTACTATTAATAGTGGATATATCACTTTGAAACTGAACCTTAAAAACGTAACATTTCCAACCATAGTTTACCCCAGACTAAGGGCTGTGGGCAGAAAATGGGCAAGACTAGGGCCTGAGTATTATCAGGCCTATGAAGAGAGAGAGAAACATCTAATGAATTGCCTTTCATTGAAGCACAAAAGCCAGAGGGCCTTGAGGAATGTCCCCTCTCTCTGAGGGACAAAGGATGCAGGCCGGCGTCATGGCCTCATGGCCTCACTGGGAAGCAGCAGTATGGAAGAATGTACCAAGCCATTTGTTGATTTGCATCTGTTGATCGGACCTTTTCTCTCCCCCTTCACTGTTTTCACACAGGAAAATCCAAACTGAAACCCCACTGAAGCCATGTTTATTTCAGTAAACGAGTTGGCTGACCAACATGTTGACGTGATGATCAGTACGTAGCAGTGCTGGTAGGGAAGTTTCAAAGGTCTGTCTCAGTGTGTTACCAAGCAGTGCCAGTCACAGATACCTACTCATCTGGCGGTCTCCGTAGCTAATGGCCTCTGCGAGGGGGCTCCATCCCTGAGCGTTCTTCACCTTCACCGGTGCATTGTGGGCCAGCAGCAGGTGGGCACACTCTACAAGAGGTCCAGACAGACAGGTAGATAATTACCTGAATTATAAAAACTTTATTCGAACGATAAGTTTTACTAATAGCATCACAATTAAGACAAACAAGACAAAAAAAGAACATACATGCAAATCAAAGGACAGCAGCACAAACAACACGAGAGGAAATAAGAAAGAAACATCTTTACATAAATATGTGCCTTCCAAACACGACTCTGCAAGTGCTCCCACAACAAAGCTCTGTTTGTTTTTAGTCTAAAGATTAGATTTTTTGGAGTAAGCACGGGTCTGCTCAGCGATGAAGAGCTGCACAGGCTCATTCAGAGTTGAGGTGCCCGAAATGCAACTACAGTCAACTTTTGTGTGCCTTAAAAAAAGATCAGATCATCTGCAAAAAGGTTTCTCTGCAACAAACGGGCAACCAGTGAAGCAACATCCGAAGTGGCTCTTTTCTCTTTTCTCTATCTTAGCTGCTGCTTTCTGCTCAAACAAGAGGTGCTGGAGACACGTTTAATTCAGGCAAGAAAAAGACGGGCAATAAAAATGTTTCAAGAGGTTTGTTTTCTTTTAATTAGAGAGATAAAACACACACAAATGGAAAGAAAAAGAGGTTGTGGTTTTTAGCCAAAATGACCTTTATTAAAAGGAAAAATGCCAGTGGGTGCTTGAGCACTAATGATTTTCCTTAAAAGTGTGTCTGAAGTCCTGATGCATCCACAATGCATGCTGAATACAAAATGTAAAGGAAAACATCACTGGTTTTTCTTTAAAATATACACGTATGTTTGAAAAACAAAAAAAAAAAAAGGTTTATTTCTTCGGGGCATTAATAAGATGAGACTGACTTAACATCCCACTTTTCCCATCCCTGCTTCTTGTCAGCACCTTTGATGTTGCTATAGTGACTTGCAGATGTAATTCATACTCAGATCCCCCCATCAAAAAATCCTTAAAACTAATATGAACTCCATACTAACACTGTCTCCAGCTCTCATTTTGTGTTCAACTTGTCTTACAGAGTGGTACCACTCAAAAATAAAATAAAGTCTGGGATACTTTTACTGGCTTTACTTTATTTTTCTGTGTACTTCATTTCTCTCTGCTTTTTGGCCAATCTAATGCATTATCACAAACTTATCTGATCACTTTATAGAAATTCTAATACAGGTGACTGTCTGGCTGATTGCTATGTATGATACGAAAAAAAATGATTTAAAAATAATCCTGGATTAATAGAGGGACAGATTGTGTGTAGGACTGAGATGACAACTGACCCATTAACCAAAGAGCCATATGGGACCTACAGTTACACAACACTCAGCATCCTAGTTTAGAGTCTACACTGCTATAAAGTGAGGGAAAATTTTCAGGAATAAAATGTCAAACTTCGCAACAAAAAACATCCCCTGGTGCTGTGCAGAGTAACCCTCAGAGCTGCGCTTGTATTCCAACAATGGGAAAACAGCCAAAGAGCCTCATCCCTTTTCTATGGCAAGATCAGCGATAAGTGCAGCACAAAATCCCTCCACTCTCTGGGCAGCCTGTCAACAAACTACAGCCAGCCAAAAAATGAAGCCTGTTGTTCCGGCTCAGCTGTCAGTTTTGTCGTGACATCATTCGTTAATATTGTTGGCGTCTGTACAGCTCTGTCTGAGGACTGGGCCGGAGCAGTCACAGCCCTGTAAGCAGCAAACTGCTCAGAGGCAAAGCAGAGGCTAACTGCTAACAGCCTGCTGCTGGGTGGATACGTAGGGCTGTTTAACCAGCCTTCTCAGTGATCATTTAGTCCAACAAAAACTGCATAGAAGCTCTCAATATAACTGGTTACTGCCCTGATGTTCGGATTTGTTTCTCTGCTAAACACCACCAGAACCGTAACACACAGCAGCGTTGTCACATAGTCTAAAATACCACATCACCTTTCTAATCTACATACTCACTATGTTTTATTAATGAGAGCAAGGCCAGTTTCTCATACATTCTTTATGACAGAGAGGAATACATTTTGAAACTCCCCCTAATTAAACATATTATTCACACAACAAAGAGGAGTGTGGCTGTCCCAAGAGTATAGCTATAAAAAAATAAAAAGACAGATTGTGGCAGCACCCAAAGCACTTAGGCTATATTCTTCACAAAAACAATTATCAGCAAAACCATTGCTCTAATGTACAGCTGACTTTAAGGTGGAAGCATGGCAATGAAAATCAAAATGAACAAAGACAGGCCAGTGGGTAGTCGATGTGTTCAAACCCAGGGAGTAGCTGAAGTTCAAAGACTCGGCTGATGACTAGTCTGAATTTGTTTTTTTTAATATATTTCTGCCCACTTCTGCTGTGAAATGATCTGCATGTTAAGTGCTGAATATTGTCCAAGGGCTGACCACTTCAGAAACATTGAATAATACTGGTCCTACTGCATGCTTTTAATAAATAAAGAAGCTGTGTTGGCACCAGAAAGGGGGGATGTAACAGCAGAGTGCACCACTAAGAGCTTTGCATCAGCAAACAAAAATGCAAACCTCTGTGTTTATGCATTACTCGGATCTGTGCTTGGGCTCAGAGATGGAGCAGCTGATAACAGAAACCGATGTTGAGAAAATACAGGCGGCCAGGTGCACGAGCGCTTGCTTTCTGACGTAAAGCCCACATTCCCTCTTGCCTTTGACCGATATATTACCCTGCTAAATCCAATGATTGTGTAATAAAAATGGCAACATTTAGCAGATATACATTACATAACCGTGGAGAGGACAGCCAGGCCATGTGTCCTGGGCTGCAGACCTGCTAGCCTCTGGTGTGGGGGTTTAGGGTTTCAGGAACAATGAGAAGACTTTCACTGGCTTTGAGGATGAACTGATGATGATTTGAGACACCATAGTATTAAGGACACGGGGTTTCTATTCCGGTCGATTTCTACATGTTTAAAATGTATATCAGGTTTGCCTAGCTTGAATTAAATGCAGGAGTTATGTTTCACATTTCACCCTGTGAGACAGTAACTGCAACCACCTGCCATTTACGGATGGAAACGAACCATCTCTGATACAGTTACAGTTACCTGTGCAGCTCGGTGACAGGTACGTACTGTAGGTTGAAATTACAGGATTTTCTACAAAATGTGATGTGTGATACTCTTAACAATATCAACAAACAAGAGCCCCTCCACTGGTAAAACTGGTTAACATTACTCAATCTAGACTGATCGGTTTTCAATCCTACGAGTGAGACATAAATTTTAACTTAGAAAAGATTCCCCACCTGGGCAGTAGAGCTATTATATAATACAGTTACAATGTAATGTCATACGTATATAATGCAGTTTTTATGTGTCGGTGTTTTCCATGTAGGATGCTTGCGAGGAATAATCAAACAACTGCAGGTCATTCATTTAAATCAAATCAAAAAGAGTTGCCTGCATACATTAGCATTTAGCCTGTAAGTCCTTAGCCATGGTTTGCTGTCCCATTCGATCAGATATGCAGTTGTTAAAGTGTTGATATAAGGAAGTCTCCATGTGGGTTTCTGGGTTGACTGCATGTGCAGCAGCTGTGCAGGGATCCTGCTACAGTCACATACCACTCCGTGAGCGAGGCAGAGCAGGGTGGAGAAATAGAGTGCTAATCGAATGCTACACCACGTGCATTGGCTACACATGGGACACTTGTCAGGAGGCTCGGTGGGCTGTTAGACCCCCAGCATCACCATCCATTCTAATTCAGGGTGAGTTCGCCTATGAAATGGCTTTTTCGCTCACTTCCTCACCATCGACAGAATCACAAAGCACTTGAAGGATCACACTGTCAACGTCTCTAAGTCAAAACTGAAAACTCTTAAACAGCACTTGTTTTTGCTTTTCAGATTTGCCCAAACCCTTGATATATTTTTCTCCACACAAAACTAATGTTAAATGTACATAATGAGACTCTAATATTCTCTCTCAATTTAATGGGCTGCCTTTTTTTTTTTTTTTTTTTTTATTAAGTGATGACCTGATAAAATTTGCTCATTTGCCATTTCAGAGTAAGACTAACCCGGCCAGACTGACACATGGGCTCCAAACACTCACTAAATGGTTCTTATATCTCTGAAACCAGTTTAAAAATATCTCATGATTATATCCTTGTGACCGTGGGAACAGATATCACAACCATGGGACAAAAAGAAAACTTGGTCATTTTCTGTCCATGGCTGGGACATGACAGGAAACGGGCTCCTGGAAAAAAATGTCTTAATCTAACACCTCTAACACTGATGTTAGCGAGAAATTGGGTGTGGAATGCATTCTTTGGGGAGTGTTTCATTTCCAGGAAATGCATCCATTACCTATTACAAATAATGAGTCAGATGGTGACCTGAAGATTATCAACTCAATGGAAAAAAATCCATCATCAATCTGTCATTAATTTAGGAGTGTCTTCTCCTACCTCAGTTACTCTTTCCCTGCTTCTCTGGACCTGAAGCGATCAGGCGATTGACAGAAAACTAACTGCCAACTATTCAGATTATTGATTATTAATTTTTTTTTCTTCTCTTTTTTATTGCTTCTCAATACGAACCCTTACTATTTTTCCTGGTTTTATGTCATTTTAAACTCTATATGTTTGGATTTCGGAGTGTTAATTTGTGTTAACTGTAATGGGTATTTTTCACTATTTTCTGACATTTTATATACCCAACAATTCACTGAGAAAATATTCGGCAGATTAATCAATGATAAAAATAATTATTAGCTGCAGCCGTATACATTTCCCCAAAGTGGAGAAAAAAGGTCCCTATAATAGCAACAGAGGTAGCAATAATACATTTAATTTAGGTCAATGGTTCTGCGCATATAGCAATGATTCTTTCTCAGTATTTCACTTCATAACAACAGTAGAACTAAAAATATTGACTGCATTACGCTCCATTTTTAGCTGTTAGTGACAGAAATGGTCTCTCTTCTTCTTCTACATGGGATTTTTCACCTGTCCAACTGTTAAAGCTCACAATTAAAGGGACTATAAACAAGAATCACCGTCATTACTAGTCGGGTAAATAATAAACACACACCCAAACCCTTACACAAAGAGAGCCTTGTCCTCTCCATCCCATCAGAGCAGCCACACCCATACTATGATCTCATGCTAAAGCCTTCAGCCTGTCTGGCCAGTGCATCCCTGGAGGACGGGGCAGCAGCTCAGGCAAGAGACAGGCAACCTCATTAGCACAATCAATTCCATAGCGTCCCTTCCGCCACTACACTTCAGCACTCTGCTCTCCGAATTACCAATAAATCTAGCAACAGGAATTGAACTTTGTGAATGTGAAATCAATTAAAACCCAAGCTCCAGTGACAGGCACTAAACAAATGGGACTGTGCAGTACGAGTAACCCTATGCTTGAACTGTTCACTGAGAGCCTGCTGCAAAAAAGGGGGAATTAATTTTTCAATAGCATGTTCTGAAGTCTCTGTGTGAAATGAAATGTAAGCATCGATTCCCTACAGGGGCAGTACATTAATGTTTTATGCACATGCTTTCAGTCCAGCCAGTGCAATTCAGCTGAAAAAAAAGAAAAAAATCGTGCAAAATTGTTTTAGAAAGCCTTGATTTTCACGTAGTCATCATATACAACAAACTACACAGAGCTCTGTATGATAAGTGTCAAAATTTGCATGCCTTGGTGCTAACTAAATGAAACAAGTAAACTAATGACTAAGTGTAACCTCTTCAACACAAGTGGCGCCAGCAGAAAGCGCATAACAGCACATTAGGCAAATATTATGGTTGTTGAAAATAACATCTCTTATCTCGGCTAATTATCCCCTGTGCCAGCTTCAAACTATTAGTCTTTAAGCCAGTGGTGGAACATCAATCTGACCAAGAGACTTTAGCCATGGAGAGGATCCCATTTCTTGCAGTGTCATCATTATCTAATCCCCACTGATTAAATATGTTCTAATATTCTCTGTGAACGTATTAAATAGAGGAAAAGACCCATCCATAAGAAATGAAGAAATTGTTTTCTTGCTCAATCCATTTTTTCTCCAGGCAAAAGTCCATAACCACAACCTCTTTACTCAAGCATGAGCATCTTGCCCTCTGGGATTTGTGTGGTGAACTGTGACAAATGTCTGGTGGTTCTTAGCCGGACAAATGCATACGCGAAAACAGGAAAATAAACTTCAGCATACACACAAATAAAAACACACAAAAAAAGACATACAGCCCTGCAGAGATTCATTTAGAAGATCACAGAGACAGACAAAAATAAACCACATGGAGGGGAATCTTGAAACATTTCTCACCTTTGTGCCCCATCATGACAGCAAGATGCAGCGGTGTGTTTCCTGAGGAAGACAAAAAAAAAAGAAAGAAAGAAATACGAAAGAAAAGAATGTGTCAGCTGTCTTTGATAAGATCGATAAGAGATATCAAGTGTTTTGCCTCTGGGACTGTCACATTTGAGGTGAATTAGATGTTGAAATTGGGAGGCATAATCCACTAAATTCTGAATAATATGGTGAGTGTATGCCTATTGTATGTCCTCCTACCATGACAAGCAATATTACAGTCTATTAACCTACTGCACCCCCAAAATAAGATGCATTTAACAGGCAGGGACATGGCTTGTTAACAGACACACAGTAAACACTGAATGGTAAGTATTGCACACTAGAAAATGCATTCAGGGAAAATTACATTTGCATGAGGTGTGGAAAAGCACTGGTTTTCTTCCCAGGATGTGAAATGTGCCTCATAAGCAATGGAGAATCCCTCAAGAGGAAGCCAAACTGCCCGGTCAGCTCCTTCAGGCTCCTCTTCCAGGGGAAGAGTTGTGGGCAAGCATCCAGAGTAAAGAGGGCCTGCCTTGCGGAGGCCCTGGTGTGGGTGAAAATACAAGCTGGAAGCTAGAAGTCCCACTGGATGTTGTGATAAAATGTATAGATAGGGCAGTGGAACAACTGAGGCCAATTCTGGACATACAAAGCTGTCTTAGGTGTGTGGCGTGAGAGCCACTTCTCCTGTTCAAGTGGCCTAGTGCAATACACTAAATATTTACCTGTATCACTGAAAGCGTCACTTCATCCAGATTACAACGATTATACGCAGACAGTTTTGAGATACTCTCTTAGATTTTTACCGCCAACAAATTGGATGGAGATGATTACATTTTTCAGTAGTTTTCATTGGGTTAGGGTTGGGGACTATTTCTTCTGTACAAGCATGAATAACAAAGTGATGAAATGATTAGTCAATTCATCAATTACACTGCTCAATGTTGACAGTAAATTAAATGGTTTAAGTCATTCATCAAGCAAAAATGCCAAAAAATTGATGGTATTAGCTTCTCAAATGTGAGGACTTGCTGCTTTTCACTGGTAATATCAGTCAAGCATGCAACATAACTTCACTTTTCATAGTTTTCTGGGCTTTTACAGACACTGATTTAAAACTGTGAGATTAATCAGTAATAATAATTGTTAGTTGCTGCTGTATTATAACTCAAAACATTGGAGCATAATATCAACATTATCTTCATGGTTTGATTCCGATACTGGTACAGTAAGTGAGAAAATGATGTGGGTTTATCAGTAACCACCCACACTGGCACGTTTATAACCATTAACTGTACGTCATATTTGCTACATATGTGGCAGATGTTGGGCCAAAGAAAAGAACGACATAATTAACAAAGCTTTCTTTCTTTGTTCTTACAGCACTGGCTGATAATCAAAACGGAAACAACATGATCAATTCCAGTGACATTTTGTGTCAGTTCAGCTTCAGCTTGTATGCACCACAAGCTGAACTGATGTGCGAGAGTAAACACACAAACTGCTGCCACTGAGCCACACCGATCCACAGCAAGGCAGGCAAAACTGCTGAAAAATACATGTTCAAGTTCTAAAACAACACCAGAGGCAAATGCCATGCCTGACACCTTTGCTGCATTAAACCATGTCAGAGCTTTGGTATGAAGACGGAGTAGATTCCATTGCTGACTATGAGCACAAATACAGGCCTTTTTTTTTTTTTTTGTCTTGGCATGTGAACCGGAACAAAACGATCTTGTTATCTCAACAGTTCAGGAAGGGTTTCTTTGGAAATATTGTGCTGTTATCTGAGCATACTTTGCACTGCAGAAGAGGTGTTATCAGTCTGAGACTCCCAAAGTTTTGCAAAGGACCCCTTAATACATCAACTATAAGCTATGGACCAATTTATCATAAGTGTTTATCCCAAGATGACTTATCTGACCAATTTTGTGACCAATTCTGATTACAGCAACAATTCATTGATTAATCAATCGGCAGATAAATAACTGACAACTATTTTGATGATCAATTAATCTTTTGGAGTCATTTTTTTAAGAGAATATGACAAAATTCTCTGGTTTCAGCTGCTCAAATGTTTATAATTTCAGGTTTCTGTCGTGCTCTATGATGGCACACTCAATATCTTGGGACTTTGGCTGTTTGTCTGACAAAACAAGACATCTGTAAAACATCACCTTGGGCTTTGGGGAATTGGGGTGGACATTTCCACTATTTTCTAACATTTTATTGATCAAAAAATTAATTGATTCATTGAGGAAAAAACTGACAGATGAATCAATACTAAAAACAAACCGTATTTGCAGCCCTGATTCTGAATAATGGGGAATTTCACTGAAGCTTCTGATGCAAACAATCATTCACTTTCTCCTTATGCTGACTTTTGGAAACTGCATGTGGTGAAGTTGCAGGGTAGAGGAATCGAACTATTCCTCCCTGTGGGAATCAGTTCAGTTATCCAGGCCTTGGCAGGGAGAAGCCTCGCCTACTTTCGGTGCTGCTGGAGAGTGATGGCCTATTAGCTAAAACTAAGCTTCACTGCACCTTGAAATTGGGGGTTCACGATGGGATTTTTTTTTTTCTTTGACTCCTGCCTTCGGGGCCAATGTGATAAGCAGCTGGTAGACTCACCGTGGACGTCTTTCTGGGCGATATTCTGCGTCCGTATGAGCGAAGACAGGCGTCGGACATCTCCTTTAAACACACATTCGTGCACCGGAAAGTCCTGCCCGGTTCGGATAATGGGGTTCTTGTTGTTGTCATCGATAACATCCGATGTTGACAGCGTGTTGGTGTTGGCATTAGTCTGCGACTGCTGCTGCTGCTGCTGCTGTGTGGATGAAGACTTGATTAACTTGTGATTGCTGAAGATTTTACTCGCTCTGCTCTTGTTGGTCGTCTTGGAGGCGGTGAACGTCCCGGTCGCAGCCTCTTCGTCCGGCTCCAGTAGATCCTCGTCCTTGCTCGGCCTTTGGTCCTTGCGCAGGGAGCGGATCTTCTCTCCGGTCATTTTCTAAACCGTTGGCGCTAACGGAGCAGAGGGTGTCGTCGCGGACGATGACCCTCCGGGCCAACTGATAGGATTCGCCAGTTGGAGGTCTTCACGCAAACACCGTATATTGCACAACATGAAAACACTTAATCCTAACACCGGATAGAGCAAAAAACAAAGACGAACAAGCAGCAGCTCCCGATTGGGCACCGGTTTAAATGAAAACAAACACTTCGCCCTCCTCCTGTCGTTCAAAACTGTCGCTGGTTGCTGCACAACGTAAGCGGCTCCACTTGACTGGTACGGAAGATGCGGCCGATGTCTTCCGCCTCGTAGTATCGCGAGGGTTCGGGAGAGGTTACTAGTGGTCACTGGCTGACAACGCTCGCGCTCGCGGTGGGTGGGCCAGCGTGTTAATGAGAAGACGAACACGTGAAGTTGAAAAAGTGTTTCCTAAGTGTTAACAGTAAAATATACAGTTAGGTCCATGAGTATTTGTGCAGTGACACCATTTTTTTGTAATTTCGCCTCTGTACACCACCACAGTGGGTTGGAATCAAAGCCATCGAGATGTGACTGAAGTGTAGACGATCAGCGTTAATTCAAGGGGTTAAACAAAAATGTCACACGAACCGTTTACGAATTACAGCCATTTTTGTACATAGTCCCTAATTTTCAGACGTTCAAAAGTAATTGGACAAAAGTAAGTACTCCTTATGCAGAAAGGGCCCCCTGTGAGTGTTTTATTATAAGATATACTAGATTATTGGATTGAAAACACTTAAGCATTAATGTGTAAGTATGTTACTGTTGTAGGTTATCAGGGAGCTCATTTTAAGCACTTTACATTCCGTTGCATTGTTAAATCTATAACAATACGTTATATTTAATAAATTCATTAGGATTAGATTTAGCATCCTGATCCTTCACTTATCCTAAAGTGCCAGTATCAAGCTTTAGAAATACTCCATAACCAGCCCACAAAGTGTTATCAGCCAAATGTAGTTAAAGTAGAAAACATGAATTCTAGTTGCCAGATATGTTACGCAGTAAAAGGTAGAAAATTTCTCTCCCACGTAATAAACGTAGTAAGTGTAAAATAGCAAAAACTGAAAATACTCAAGTATCACGTAAATACTTCAAAATTGCAATTAAGTACACTACTTGACTAAATGTACTTTGTTACTTTACACCTCTATTAACAGTATACTGTATAGTTTATTGTACTTTACTACTACTACGTCAACTATAACTACCAATCTTAAAATCTTGCATATTTTAAATCTATTGCTGATTTGAATGTTGATTCTCTAGGAGCGGCACATAAAATACGCTGGGCCGATACCTGAGGAAAATATGGGAAAGAAGGATAAGACTTCACTTTACATTTTGATTATAAAAATACATCATAGATGACACTAACAGCAGCCCCAGGACACACAGATAGATAATTAATTCCAGTCCTCTAGTTCACTTCAAGGTATAGCCAGACAAGATAAATGAACATTATAGTCTTTATTCTCTGACATTTTAGCATTTTGTTCTCTTTTGTCGGTGTCACCACAAGAGAGAGCAAGATGATACGATCAAGATTAAACAGAATTTGTTTGTCGAGACTGTTTTGAGTTTTTCCCATAGCTGGAGAAGAGTGCTCACTTGGACTTATTAATATACAGTCAAATTTTTATCACAATCAATACAGTATTAGTATTATTAGAGTATAGTCCTGGTTTTTACTTAAGTGTCTATTCTCAGATTGTATTTTATTTAAAGCTGATACAATCAATTGATTAATCGGTTAGTCGATGAACACAAACATAATCACCATCTATTTTATAATCTATTAATCAGCTGTTGCTTTTCAAGGAAGTAAAAACATTTGAAGATGTAACCTCGGCCCGTGGGAAGTATTTTTTGGCATTTAATGATTAAATGGTCGACTGAGTGATCGAAAAAATAACTGGCAGATTAAATGATAATGAAAATAATTATTATTTGCAGAACTAATTTTATTCCAGTTTATTGTTTATTGTTTTTGTGTTTTGTGTCCTACCCACTTCATCAAGTGTCCTTATCTATCTATCTATCTATCTATCTATCTATCTATTTTTAGTTAATGCCGTCTTCCTTTTGAATACACACTCAATACTGTGTTTGACAGGTTTTACTGGAGCAGAAAAAGCAGACCTCCAGTGTTACCACCCAGCCATTACAGAGCACTTCCTCCCCCTATGGCTCAAGAGCGGAAACAACAGCTACACTTCTCTTGTGCGTGCCACGAGGGACAGAAAACGCACAAAGTCCAATGTACCATCTCACAACTACAACGGTTATGGTGGTGGTTGGGTAAAACCCCGAGCACTGAGTTAGTGCATGGCTGGACTAACCTCCTAGGGGGCTGTGGGGCAAAGGAACAAAAAAAATGTTGTTGGGCCACTATTGACCTCCACTATACCTTCCACTATGGAAGGGGCAGTTCCATTATATCCCCAGGCACCTAGAAACCCAGCAGTACTCTAGAGCTGAAATGATTAGCTGATTTGATTGATTGAAAATTAATTGGTGACACTTTTGACAACTAAGTCATCCTTTAAGCCAAAATTGGGTTTTTTTTTTGAGTGTTTGTCTGGGGGGGGGGGGGTTAAATGTATTTGCTTGGCTAAGTGGAAGGAACTTTGAGGAGCCGATCCACAGATGAGACAAAAGAGTAAGACGTCAACCGTCTCTGACTCAAACAACAGGAAACGTTGCATCAGTATGTCACACACAACACGCTCACAAAGGGCGGGCTCACGAAGAACGCGAACAACGTGCTGCGTCACGTGGGTTTTACGCCCCTGCGGAACCGCCAATCCGCTCCTTGTTGATGGGCGCTGATTGGCGGAGAGCGACAAGCGCAGCGCACGGCTCCGTTAAATGTTTTTTTCCTTTACCATACTGCGGTAATGCATACTCATCACGGGTTCGTTGCGTCCACTCCCTTTGGCCATGGATCGAAAGCACCACCAAGACGAGCAGAGCGACGCGTTCACCGGTTACCGCACGGCTTTTAAATCGTTCGCCACAGACGCGATTCACGTCGGTCAGAAGCCGGAGCAATGGAAATCCATGGCTGTGGTGCCGCCGATTTCGCTTTCTACCACGTTCAAGCAGCTCGAACCGGGAAAGCACGCCGTAAGTCATCCGATATGACTTGGTTATTTAAGTGTGTGTGTGTGTGTGTGCGCGCGTGTGCGTGTGCGTGGGGGGTACACACGTGTAGGAGCTAGTCGGACCCTACACAGCGTTGTGGACGAGGACTTAAGTGGGCCATTAATGCATATTCGGTCGTTGGTTTTTGTTTGAAGATATTAGAGGTCATAGAGAATCTGTTGCCAGTAAAGCTAAAGATGACGCCCCACCCTCGTGTCTTCACAAGATCTTTTGTCCTATCACGAATCAAAGAAGTCGATACTGTCTGATTCAGTATGTTGAACACCGGAAGACAGATGCTATGTTACAAGTAAGAGTCTGTTCAGATGTGTACCTAAGTAAAAGTACACCTCAGTAAAATCTAAAGTATGAGAAAATAAAAGTACTTGGCCCCTGTGACTTATTATCATATATGACACTATTAGATATTTAATATTAAGGCATCAGTGTGTAAGTAGCATACTGGTATAGCTGATCAAAGTGCAGCTAGTTTCAACTATTTCCTATACAGTTTGGTACGTAAGTTCGCTGGTTCCCGACCAAGGGTGTTTCAGGGCCCCTCCAAAAAGTCACAAGGTAAAACAGAGGGGTTGTGAGATGATTAATGGGAGACCAAAAAAAAAACAAAACCTTGCATTCTTTGGTCTTCAATGTGTCGAAATGAAACTCCTAGACATCTGAAACATCACGATGGGCCCCAAGTAGACACTACTTTCATGTAAGGAGTTTTGTGTAGCGGAGTTTTGACTTTATATCCCTAATTTCAAACCCCTATATAACCCCATCAGAGCTAACTTTGATAGCCAGTAATTCATTGGCCATCATAAATAAATCCAGTGACAATGGGTATCCTTGTTTTAAACCTTTTTCTAGAAGCAAAAGAATAATAAAACCTACTAAACAACTGAACTGAAATTAAAAATAAGGATGATACTCTAAATCTATATACAAATATAGTCCCTGGTAATATTCTATACATGGTTAGTGCAGGTCAATTATATACTGTACTGTTTGGAGCACCTTGCTCTGCAAGTACATACATGCAAATGCATATCCATTTGAATTACATAGATGAGTATTGGGAGTTACTATACAGAGAATCTATAAAACCATGCAAGTATGTGCAATATTGGAGTGCAATGTATGAATTATAGATATGTAGTAAACAAAGCAATAAATAAGATTATTAGCAATAAATAATAGGTTATTTTAGGTCTTCGTTTTTTATCTGTCTTGTGTTAGTCACTGAGTACATGTCATACACCTGTATTAGCCCATCTGTTAAATTACCGCCACCATGGGTGCGTCTCAGTCAAAGGTTAATCTAACTTAAGATAGATTCATTTTTTCCATCTTGGTATGGAAATGACCCCGAGGCCATTTCTGGGAATCCGTTGTCAGGAGTTTTGTTCCAGTTTTCTTCCCTCACTATCATATCCTCTCTGTAGTTCAGATAGGACAAGTAGGCTCTTGCTGCATGCAAGTTCTGTACAACTGCCATTTGTCTCTGTCAATGATTATTGTGTAGGTTACAGATTACAAGATTGGGAGTGCCATTACAACTGCACTGGCACAATGGCAGGGGTCATTGAGGCTTTTACATATCTATTTTTACACAAAGGCACAATCCATTTACGAGGGCAATTAATCGCCTGTAACCTTTCCCAGTTTAAAAAAAAATCTTGGAGAATATGTACAGCATTAAAAGTTAAAACTGCATCCTCAATTAGTTTACCACATTAAAAGAACCCACCGCTGATCACCGATCTCCTGACCTCTTGACCTTGTTTTCTAGACCGTGGTATGCTCCGTCCTGCTACTCCAACAGTATTCTGACCGAACTCATATAGTGACTCTATTTCAAATGGAGTAGAAAGTTTGGAGTGCCTCTTTACCTTTCAAAGCACTGGCCGATATTTGTTCAGATGTTAAATACTCAAAGAAGGATTAACTTGTCAAACTAGAGCAGTACCAATAAGCGTGTCTGCTCTCTGCTTTACCACTGCATTGTAACAGGTGGCCTTGTTCGCAGAGAGACAAACAATAAAAAACCCTGTGGTCAAGGCAATTCAGGCTCAATTTAGTGCAATAGGCAATAGCCTCCAGTTTTCATGTCATTTATCTGAACATTTATTGTTTTAATGATTATGTGGGTTTGATAGTGTGGAGCAGAGGAGCCCTCTCTCCGTTTTTACTTCAAAAATTTAATAAGATCAATGATGAATATCCCTCAGAAGTCTCCCTTTTTTCCTATCATATAGTCATTTTGTGTCAACTATGAATCTCCCTCTATATGCTTCCTCTATATGTACATTCTTGTAGGCAACACCAAACTCTTAATTTGGGCTACATTTGCTACATTCATTTAACCTGAATAACCGGTTTAGTTTTCTCTAACCAGTGCACTCATATAACATCTTACTCTATTCAGCAGTGAAGAGATAAATTACTGGGTGAGGTCACCTGTCCTCAACTTACCCTGTTATTTTTAACAGACATACATATAGTCTCTTACCTCACATTCACTGGTTTGTTATTGACGGTTCTCACAGTTTTCTCACAGTCTTGTGCGCACACATTTTTTTAACAGGTAATCCAACGAAAGACAAACTTTAATACTGATTGTGGTAGCCGTAAGCCGGTACAGGGAAGGATGGGGAGTTGCGAAACCCTGTTGCCTGCCACGCAACTAGGTTGGTAAAGGTGTTAAAGAAGTTATGATGCTTTAAGGCATTTGAAGCATTCTAAACCTTAAATTTATTAGCATACACTTGTGTCGGGGTAACCTGTCAACAAAAAGATTGCTTCTTCTTTCTGTTTGATGACAATATATTTTTATAAATGTTGGTTTTGGTGACTGAAATGTTTTTAATAATGTGTTTTGCATAGGGATTTGAATACAGTCGGAGTGGAAATCCTACAAGGAACTGTCTTGAGAATGCTGTGGCAGCTCTGGATGGAGCAAAGTACTGTAAGTTAGACTTTTTGTTAATCGTTGTTAATCGTGGCATATTCCACGCACAGGAAATGCTCAACAACAACTGAGTACGAAATATTGATAGCTTTAAAACATGTTTTTGCTTTTAAAAAAGATGAAAAATAGGAAAACTGCAGCCAAGCATTTCAGTGTAAAGTTACAAGATGGCATGAAAAGGATTTTTTGATCTTGATGACTTGCTTTTTTTTTTCCTGCAGGCCTTGCTCTTGCGTCGGGGCTGGCAGCCACAGTGACAATCACTCACATGCTCAAAGCCGGTGATGGGATTGTCTGCATGGATGACGTGTATGGAGGTGAGATACCTCTGTGAGGCTTGGGCACTTGTGTAGAGCAGAACCATTCAGCTACGAGATGTTTTCTTGCACCATTAGATACTCACGAGTTGCATCATGCTTCTCATTTGTTCAAAATGGTTGTTGGTCTTAAAGGGCAACCATGCCCTGAGTTGGTTTTGAGCTGTAAGTGGGGTTATTTTTGGATGTGCTGATTGTGTTTCACTTTCTTAACTGCAAGGCACAAATCGCTACTTCCAAAGAATTGCCACCGAGGTTGGTCTGGAGGTGTCTTTTGCTGATTGTACAAAACCGGAGCTGCTTAAGGCTGCACTGAAGGCCAACACTAAAGTAAGTCAAAGAATGTTTGGAAGTACCCTTTGTTGTTTGTCTAAAGCTCTTGTTTTGGTAGTTTGGTCACTCTTCCAACAGATTTTATTAATTTATTTAATTAAGCACATCCTGTATTAAAGAAAAAAACAAGTCCTTACAGTTGCTTCTTCAAGTCCAGTTTTACTACTATGTTGCGTCTCTTCCCTTTGTGCAAATTTTAAGTGGTCACTGAGAACCAGTGCTTTCTGTGATGACTGTTATTGGTAAATAACATGGTAAATGCACTTGCAGATGAGCTGCCTCTGAGCTTTTTCTAATGCAGTCAGCCTCCTGGACATGCAGCTACAGAGAAAATGACATGCTGTCTTTGCTTGTAGCTGGTGTGGATTGAGACACCCACTAACCCCATGATGAAGGTCGTTGACATCAAGGTCTGTGCTGACTTGGTCCATGAGCACAACAAAGATATAGTGGTGGTTGTGGACAACACCTTCATGTCTGCCTATTTCCAGGTGAGAGTGACAGATGTGCACTCCATGCTCTCTTGATTTTGAAAAGGCTGCTTAATCATTTCCTGAAATCAAACTCCAGTTCAGGTGGAAGCAAATGGTTGAATGATTAACACTGGTGTTTGTCTTCTGCACTTGTAGCGCCCCTTGGCTTTGGGAGCTGATATTTGCATGTACTCAGCCACCAAATACATGAACGGTAGGTTCTGTAAAATTTCCCATTTTTACCTTAACAATATTTTCATTAAAATTTGATACATTCTAAACCAAAACGTCTGTAGATTTACAAAGGTACATCATTAGGTTGTCTTAGGGCAGGACTATAGGTTAAAAAAGGCACGTGAGTAAACAGGTGGGAGCAGTCAACTTCTGAGTAAAAATACGGGAAGAGGAGTTGTAGTTCATACTTTTCACCAGTAAGGACCTCATCTAATTATTATACATTTTTTCTCTTCTCAAAGTATAGCACCATTTTCCTGAAATGTCATGTACAACTTACTTCTCATATAATTATGACTTTTTAAACCAAAATATTGCAATTTTACTCTCAAATTCAAGATTTTTTTTTGCCCAAAGAGGGGCCCTGTAACCCTGGTACAAACACACAAATGAATCATTTTCTGCTCCAATATCTATCACTTGTAATTAGGAATTCCTAAAATATCAACCTTTCTTTTATCTTGTCCTTATTGTGCAGGTCACAGTGATGTGGTAATGGGTCTGGTTTCAGTGAACCGGGACGATCTGCATGAGCGACTGAAGTTTCTGCAAAATGGTGAGTAGAAAAACAACAAATTCAATTACTCTTGCAGTCTGCATACTTAAAAATGTGTTTGTTAGGTACAAAACACGCCCGTGCCATTCATCCGGTTGCGTCACTGTAATGATAACTCAGCTGATAGAAAATTAATCGCTGAATATTTCGATTGTTGATTAATGGTTTAAGTCATGGTTTTACCAGATCCATGTGTAATTTATGGACATACGGTAGATCTCAAAACAGTCCTGGAGTCTTACCTAATTTCCTGCTCTGCCGCACTCAGTTTTTGGCAGACTGGTTATTCCAACCTGACCTACATTCACTCATTAAAGAACCAAAATATGCTCCTGAGGCCAAAGTTCAGAACCAATTTAAAACCGTTTTCATTGGGAAGTGTTTGTTTATGCATCTGTTTAATCACCGCCACCATGGGTGTATCTCGGTCAAAGGCTATTCTATTTTAAAATAGATTACTTTTTTTCTTACACGTGTTGATGCGGTGGTTCAGCACTGGGTGGTGTACCATCTCCCTTTGACTGCTTCCTGTGTAACCGTGGACTGAAGACGCTACACCTGAGGATGGAGCGGCACTTCAAGAACGCCATGGCCGCTGCCAGGTTTCTGGAGGCGGATCCCAGGGTGGAACGCGTCATCTTCCCAGGTAATCAAATAACATATTAGCCACCTCACCACTGGCTGTCAGCTAACCAGTAACCCGCCGCCTCAAACCCACTAACCGTTGCATTTTGGGTTTTCATAATCCCCAGCTACGCCATACATACACCTGCAGCCATTTGAATAGCACTGAGCCACAGTAGCAAACAGTCTAGGGTTAGAATATTCCACTCCTAGCATGTAAAGAGTTGATGTTCCCTTTTACACCTTCAAAGAGGCACCCATAGCCACAGTGTTCAAACCAACCCACCGTCTATGAAAGGACCTGCATCCACTTGTCCTTACTTTAGGTGGTGATTACAGGATTTTGTCTGCGTCACTAACTGGTTTTTCGTGGTTTCCCTCCCTTGACACAGGCCTGCCCTCTCACCCCCAGCATGAAGTGATGAAGAGACAATGCACCGGGTGTCCGGGGATGATCACCTTCTACATCAAGGGGACACTCGAGCACGCCAGCACCTTCCTCAGTAGCCTCAAAGTAATACGGCAGTAAATTTCTTATTTAATCTGGAGTGTTTGGTTTTGTGTTAAAGAAGTGGGTGGCGTTGTGAGGCTGGATGAGATTATGCAAAATGCTTGGTTCAGATTCCCAGACTGACAGGAAAGGTGAAGGGGGGAAAAACACTTCAATACCACAACTCTAAAGGCTGCTTTAGCAAAGCACTTAAGTCCCACTTGCAGGCATTTCCTGGCAGAGGCTTTAGATATTTTTAATCTTTCCGGTAAAAGAGATGATGTCCAGATGTGAAACAATGATTGAAATATTTTATTCATGAAAAGGCACTGAGGATAAAGTGACCGTAATAAAACTGAATCTGTACACAAAGAATGTTTTTCAAGTGATTCCCAAACTCATTAAATTTGATCGCGGTAGAAACTCAATTTAACAGATATTCATTTTAGTTTCATGTTGATTTTGAACAGCTTAATTTAATTTAATCATGCCTCAGTATTGCTTAGTGGTTCATTGAGTGGGTCATGAAGACCGGATTGTATTTTACCGTTGGAAATGTTGGTGTTTTTGAAATGGATCCAAACCACAAAATGAAAGCAAGAATAGACGGTCTTTGTATTTGCTTACATATCTTCCATTTGTGGCTTCTACTATGTTTCACTTTGTTCACATCATTTTTATGTCCTGCTCTTTGCTTTTGCGTCATGTCCTCTGTTTTCTTATTTCAGGTGTTTGTGATAGCTGAGAGTCTTGGTGGTTATGAAAGTTTAGCAGAACATCCGTAAGTATCCCGAAATAAATTCTTTCCTGTACCCAAAGCTGTATTGTATCAAATGGCACCACAAGGGAGCAGCAGAGATCAAGACTATCAGACTCTCAAAAACTGACTATAGTTGAGACACTTTATTCCCGTGATGAAGTCTCTGCTCTAATCTCTATTAAAGAATGTGGGTGTTTTTCTGTGTTGGCCTCATATATAATTGTCTCTGTCCTCTCTCATAATTTAGGGCGATTATGACTCATGCATCAGTGCCAGAAAAAGAGAGGCGCATGCTGGGGATCAGTGACACACTGATCCGACTGTCTGTGGGACTGGAGGATGAAGCCGACATCATTGAAGACCTGGAGCAAGCACTGGCTGCTGCTGTAAGTATCGCGCATCCAACACCGGAGAGCTGGAGTGTTCCTCAAGTCAGTATAGTTTGTTATAAATCCCAATCAACTCTTAAAATGGGGACGCCAAGTTTGCGGCGGAAGGGAATTTTTTTTTTTTCAACTCTCTCGATGAAAACAAAATGGCTCCTCCTGTCCACAAAGAAGGAATCAACTGGCCTGAGAAATTTAGGCTTATCTACTTCTAAGTTGGTCACAAACTGTCTAGGAGAGGACTCGTTCTGTACTTAAACTAACCTACGGAACAACCAAGATGACTCGGGGGTGTCTGACTCATCTTGGTTGTAGCAGTTAACATGGGATCTGGTCAGATCCCTGGATTTTAATAGCGTGTTGATGTCTCTTCTCACAACCTGGCGAAGAAACAAAAACAAAAACAAAAGAGCTTGCTTTAAGGTGAGACGGGTCACTCAGTAACTTCTCATTTATGGCTGTTAAATCAGTGAGATTCTCTGATCAGTGCTGTGCTGATCATCTTGGCTGTGTGACTCTGACAGCTGCAGCTTACCTGTAATTCTGGTTTGATACAGAAGTAAGACCAGCAGTTTTGGATTGAAATAGCATCACTTGTTCCTGATTTTTCTAAGAACAAACTAAAAAAGAACAGATGTTAGGTAGTCAGTGAGTGACTGATGTAAACTGCTGAGTTTCTTTTCATCTCTTCCTGCTGCTGATAAATACAGTAAATTTACTTGCTGGTTTTGTTTTAGTTTATTTAGTATGACCACTTCTACTTAATATTGCATCATATTGTGAAAATTTAAATTTTCATTTTCTGCCATTTCAAGCATCGGTTGGTTTCCATTCATATCCACAAGATATGAAACTGTTGGCACACTCTTCAAGATCTTGAGCTATACCGTCTATCACAGCAATCATCCTGCCTGTATTTATACCGTATATGTGTCCGTATATAGGTCTAATATTTTGAGTTTTGACTTGATATCTATTGTTTATTGGCACATTTTGATAGCAAACAGCAGTAATTTCATATGGGCTTTAAAAACTGAGGGTAAGGGTGCTCTCGTGTTAATTGTTGCTGCACATTTTGGTTCTGAGACTATTGGTCCATGTTAGGTAAAGTTCAGATGTCTGTCAAATAATGCACAACATTACTTGGATGTAAAACCTTGTCATCTATGTTTGTGGTCATGCTAAGGCAGTTACTGTGTGAGGTGTTTGAAAGACGCAGAAGTATTACTGAAGCTTTACTTTTGGATAATGGATAATGATAATTACATACAGTCACTTCATTTCATGTTCAGGGCAGTGTTAGCGTTGCGACCTCGTGGGGACACATGCAGGATTCCTTTTTTTTATAAAGGGCTGTAATTTAAAAAGGACGGTTCTTTGTTCTTGACACTAAATTTGAAAGCTGGTCAAAAGAGAACCTAAGGAAACTTAGATGGTATTTAATTCACCACAGCCTCTCTACTCCACCGCAGCTTACATTACACACCAGGCTTTATGGTTTGACTCCTGTGAATGTGAGCTAGATGCCACACGTGTGACTCGCTAATGATTAATCAGAGGATAAATGGACCTGTGGCCCTGTGTACTGTACAGTTACGAGGTTATATCTAATCAGTGCTGCGTGGGATGTCACATGAGTCAAGACCTGCGATTGTGGGCAGTATTTTTAAAAGATTCAAGGTGCATTAAAAGATTCCAGGGAATATATTTTTAGGAATCTAAAAGAATGATCTAATTCATAGCAGCCAAAAAAACTGTTCCCATTTGGAGTTGAAATCGAGCACGCTGCAACTTGTTTACTTTAACAGGGAACACGTTCATGCAGACTACGAACTATGCATTTTACCTGTATACTGCCAAATAAGACTTATCAGTCAAAATGAAGATAAATCGGGCCTGGAGATGACGTGGTAATTATCTAGGAAACATTTAGGTAGAGCCAGGCTGGGAGGGGTTACAGACCAGGATTAAGTTAAGCATGCAGTGGTTTCATGCTGTGCACCTTGCATACAGCTTTGGCGTATCCACCCATCCCATAAACTCGCTCTCTTTCTGCTGCACAACCAGATCCATCATGCACTGTGAGGTTTTTGTATCTGTGCTGCAGTCTGGGGCAGGCCCCTCACAGTGCAGTCCACCAGGGATATTCGTCTATTTGCACTTGCTCAGCAAATCCCTGACAGTCTAGACTGTTTATATGTAATCTCCCAAAGCTCTCCTTTGTTTTAGCCTAAGTGTGGAAAGATGTTTTTTTTCACACAAACACGCTCCTATCTTCAGTTAAAAATATGTGAAGTTGATTTATTAGCTGCATGTTTTTGCTCAGTATTTTCGTTGTGGGAAAAACTCAAAGTATTTCTGCTTACGAGACCAACACATGGCTCATCAGCCGTACTGCGGTCTCCCCAGAATTCATTTTCAAGTTCCTTGCTCGGTTTCAGCATTTTTTCACCTCTCACCAGTGCTGTGCACCGTTGCCCCTCAGGTCTGGCATGGTGAGTCCAGACATGTGCATTTTTAATCACATCTCTCTCTGCTCGAACGGCTACTGCTAACATGTGAGGTTTCATTGCACCTCTGTCTTTCTCTATGCTCTGGCAGGCGGCTGAAGTTTTACCAAACACAATTTTTTGATCAAATCTTTGTTTTTCTGTCCAGTGTGGAAAGTCTATGAAAGGGAGGGCCTGTATATTTCATGTTATGCACTGATGCATTAAGAGGAAAGAAGAAAAAGAAAGAGAACTAGAAACTAATGAAACTGCAAGGACACAACAGCTCATTTAGAATCATTTTGGCATATGAAGACCAGATTTGGAGAAGACTTTATCGCGTTAAAACTGTATTAACTGTGGTGGGTTTTTTGTTATAGTTGTTGTTGTTGTTGTTGTTGTTGTTGTTGTTGTTTTTCTAATTAATTTTTTATTCACCGGTTTCCTCTGTGGTGGGCCATTTTGTCAATCTGCTTTTGACTCGCCTTTATAGCAAACATCTTGGCTTCCAGCCTCAGCTCATCAAGCAAAGGAAGGAGGAATCAGTGTCTCGATTTTTTTTTTTTTTTTTGGCTCCAAGAAAAGGCGTCATTTCAGAAAAATCGTAGCACATTATTAACTGTAGACTCATGTCTGTCCGCTGTTTCCTGAATGTGGACTGTACTGATATCACTGGTCAAATTTTTCTTGTCCTGTTTTCTTTTAATAGCATCCAGAGAAGAAATAAAATGTCTTCAGGGCGTCCTCAAGGCTGAGGTTGAATCAGTCGAAGTCAGGATGAAGACCGGAGGTACCCGGAGTCTCAAATCATCGCAGATTAACCACATGGTACCTCAGTTCAGCACACAAACAGCACCTATCAGGGAACAAGCTGTTCTTTAAAAAAAATATATATATACAAAACATGTTATATCTGAATAATTAACACAATTTTTAACTGAGAATCTTTGTAATGCGTATTTTACTAGAACATCAGTTGTGATCTTATTTATCTTATGCCAGGTTTGCTTGTTTTTATGTTCGTATGTGTTTTGTTTTAACTTGGAAGGCTCTAATGAGGCAAAGTCCTATTCAGTCAAGACTGACACAGTACGAGTTTTTGCAGAAAAACACCAAACACAATATTTTCAGTTTAAACTTGCTGTAAAAATTTTTTTTCTTCTGGCTAATTCCTAGTTTTGATGCACAGACCTAGTCTCCAAATGGAAAGATTCATATCACTGTACTTAGTACATCTGCAGCTGTAATCTGTATTAATAATTTGTCTTGTTTTCTAATTCTAACTGGCATAGATTGCTTTGTAAAACATGTAAATGTATTAATGAATTCGCATTAGTCGAACTAACCAGACTCAGACAAAGCGAATGCCGCAACCTGCTGTACAAAAGTCAGAAGAATTTTCTGACTGCCTGCCAGAATCTGCTCTAAGATATTAGAGGCTCTTTCAGAAGCTTTAGATGATGAAATGAAAAAAATGTGAGTAGAAATGTGTTCATTTTGCTGCAGAAACAAAAGCATAAACCGGATGCCAGTTTTGTTTGACTAGAACTTGAAATTAGGCTTCAAGGGTATGTATGCCTTTGTGAAGATGAGGAGAGCAATCTTATTCCTCAAGTTTGAGACAAATCAGGATACCAAGAAATGAGGGAGTGTTTGGTACAGGCATTCAGTAGTTGGAGCAGACTTTCCCTGCAACGACAATATTGAAGGTTTTTTTCTTTTAGTTTTTTTTTTTTTAATAATAACCACCGAGGGTTGTTGCAGGAGTGTTTCTCAGAAAAAAAAATGTTGAAAATGATGAAAAGCTTTATGTGTTTGAACTCAAGTCAAAGCGTTTGGGCCGATGACAAAAGCGAAATTCCTGCCAGGTCAGAATTCACATGGTTTTTATCTGTGCAAAGAACATGTTTTACTCAGGCACTCCCTCCTCCTGCTTTTCCTCCCATAGTTATATGTCACATCACTTCTCAAGTATACGCTTCCTTTGGGACAGACAGCTCATGATCAATGTCATTTATGTAACCGACAGATCCATTAAAACTAGTTTGCAGTATGAGTCTCTGTGTCTTTAACTTCCTGTCAACCATCCGGCTGCACAAAAGACGAGCGGTGTAAATGTGAGTTCAGCGTCGGCAACCGTAGCGAGTCGATACGCCACATTCAATTTAGCCTGGATAACGGTGGGCTTCCATTTGGGGTTTTAGCTGATGGATCAAATGAGCTAGTTGCCGTCTTAGTGACCAAACTATCAATAATGAGGAGACCGAAGGTGTCAGTTCTCTGTAGATTATCCTCTTTTAAAGATTCTTGTTCACTGGAACTTAAATCTGGAACTTTCCAAAGCCATTTTCCTGGCGAAACAACTGAGTGGACGAATGAGTAGTTATCTAGTGGGGTTTTGAGTTTATTTTACAGATATAACAACAGTCTCTGCCAAATAATGTGTGCTATCGCCAGTTTTAAACAACAAAATCTGTGGCAAAAGTCTTCAATATAAACATAAAGTGGCAGTTGTGACTCCCAATGCATGCTTTCAATCAGTTGCATCATAGTAAGAAGAAACCAACCCCTTTTGCTGGAAGTGATCTGCGTTCCATCACATATAAAGTCGAAGATGACATCCATTTAGGAAAATCTGTAGATAAGAGGTCCGGAGCTCATAAGGCAAAGCGTTAAGTCAGTGACCGTGACTCCAAAATTGGCAGCAAGAGGCCACTGTTATAATGTTGACTTGGGTTCCCAGAAATTCTATACCGTGACATCAAACAGCAAACAGTGCGGTCATGTTTGTAAGTCTGGACAGTCCGTGAGCACTATATTACCAAAAGATACCAAAAACAGCTCTTAAGATGCAAGAGTAGTAAGTGTTGCTGTTAAGGACACAGTTAATATAGTCACTTCAAGTTTATTTTTCACGTCAAACCTGTGACGGCTAAGCTGTAATTTAATTTGGACAAATGATGAGTGGTAGTACAAGTCCCAGTAAAACCACAACTTGTCGTTTTTACACAAAGAAACCGGGTATAATGTGTTAATTAGTGAGCTTTAGAGTACGGGAGTTTATTTATTTATTTATTTATTTCAACTTTAGACCTAGCCAGCCTAACGGTTTCCCCATTTCCAGTCTTTGTGCTAAGCTAACCGGCTTCTGGCTCTAGCTTCACAGGAGGGAGTGGTCCCGATCTTGTCATCCAACTCTCAGCAAAAAAACGACTGAGCATATTCTCCAAAATGTTGACTAATCCTGTAAAGTGAAGGTATAGCATCCCAACTAATAGGGAAAGGTTGCTCTCATCTGTTACAGCCTCACTGATTAATTTAGTACTTAAAAATGGGTGCATTTTCATCAACATTGCTTTAATTTATATTCTGATATCTGTCCTGTCATGATTATAACATGCCAAAAATAAGCACAAAAAAAAAAAAAAAAAAATTCTTACCCACCCAGTTAGCACTGATTGGTCAGTTACAGGTCAAAAGACAAAATTTCACTAAATTTAGTTAAAACGTAAAAGTTTCAATAGCATTTAATTGGCTATATTTCAGTGTCAAGAAGGTTCTAATTACACAATAGAATATAGTCATTGAAATGCTGTTGAAACAATGGTTATATGTAACCAAAGTGTTTAAAAAAAAAAAAAAAAAAACTTAACCCAATTTATTACCGAGCAAACTCCATCTGCTGATGTGATATGATCAAAAGCCCCAGAACAGCTACTAAACAGACAACATGGTGACATTGTTTTCTCACATTTAGTCCAGTTTTAACCTGGATGTTTTATTGCTTTTTGACATGCAAATCCCCAAATGAATCCTTACTAGCTGAACTCAACTGGTGCCTAATTTTGCTGGTAATCTGGTCCCTCAAAGTTTTTTCATTTTGGACTATATGCTCAACGAGAACTATAAAACAAATATATTCCGGGAGTTGCTGGTTTGGTGAAGTAAGTCTGTATCTGATCGTGCAGACTGTTTTGCCTGATGAGAAAATGAACGATCTCTGAACTCATGAACTCTCCCGCATTATCCAGTTTGTTTGCTCGGAGCAGAGACCTGAGATTAAACAGCAACAGTATAACGTGCATGTACTGGGTTTTATTGTCCATGTAAATTACTCTATTACACTTCATATACAGTGTCATGTCACATAATTTAGTTGTAATGGATGTCCACATTGATGTTTATTTTTATAGCATGCCTCCATTTATAAATGGTTCTGCAGCTCTGAATGTCAGCCCTGCCAACCCTCACACTGAGACACACTGAGTTTAAGCTCATACTTGACGTAGTTTCTTTCAAAGTGAAACCGGATAGAACAGGGGCCAAAATTTCCACAGATTACTCTAAAGTATTTCAAAGAAGAATTATCCTCTTCTTGTCGAATAATGTTTGCATAAAGGGTGATCACTTCACTTTGCTAAGGGCAAATCTATTTTTAGGTCCAAGCCAATAAACGGCTACGCTGAAGTCCTTTCGATAGTGTCAGGTGAAGAAAACGATAATTACATGTCTGAAGGGTTTTCAATCACCATTCTTCTCTTAACCACTCAGCACTGGAAAGGGAAAGTACATAATTAGTCCTGTATTGATTTTGAGTAATGTCAATTTTGCTGCTGTTCTGGGAAAGAAACAGAAAACAGCAGTGATCTTGTAAGCGGAGATATTATTTTAACCCATTTACTCCGACTGCCGAACTGCAACCGAGGTCAGTGATCTGAAAATAGACGTCTATGTAAATTTTAGCCGATTTTCTGTAATATGACTCAGTCACTGGAATATGTCCGCTGAAAGGCTTCTGCCATCAAATATAATGACATTGAGGCCAGAAGGGATAAACCGTTAAAAACACCTGCAGGGCTGAAAGTATAATTAAATGTACTCATCAAAAGGCTGAAATAAAGGTTTTAACGGCAGATCTCAAACAACATATCCTGACTCTTTATATGGAGTGATTAGTTCTCACCAGCATTTAATCTTAAAGCTGAAATTCAATTGAGATGATCACTAAAAGATTTACCGAACATGTAGTATTGTTAGCGGAGGTGCATTTAACCCTGAAATGCACACTTTGGCAACGTGGGACTATATTACACCCTGTCTGTATCAAACAATGTTCTGGTGTCAAAATGTCCAAAATTATGAAATGCGTTTCGGCATCGAGCCTTTGTCAGGAAGTCTCGATGCTGAAACGTGTCAGGCTTTGTTTTTAGGTTCAACGTGGAGCATGCCATGATAATAAAGGCATTTTAATTGTTTAAAAGGAGAGAGTGCCCTGGAGTTTCTTGTTTTTTTTTTTTGTCTACACATATTCTTTACAAGGAGCGCCTCAAACAAACTCAGTTTGAGTCCAGGAAGCGAGTGTTAGCCTCTTTCCCCGTGGAATGCTGGATGCAAGTGATAGCGGATAATGTTTTCCAGTTTGACCTCATGGTGGTGGTGGTGTCTCACTGTCGCTATAATTAAGCACAGACACAACTATGAAGAAGTTTGTTTATATTAGCTTAATGTCACAGTAACTGTCACTACTGATGATAAAGAATTTGTTACTGTGCCAGTTATGAATCAGATCACTTAAGAGCAGACCTGGAGCATGAGGTGGTGATAAAGCTAGCTCAGACAACATGAGCTCTGAATGGGACAAATTGTCAAGATGCCGTTGAATTCGCAGTCCCAAGAGAAAACTGGCATTCGGCTGTTGTGGCCCTGGCTCGAGAAAAAGGAAAGGGGTGCTGAGACTTCCAGAAGCCGATGGAAGCTCTATAAGTCTTTGGTCTGTCCAGACTCGGAGCAGAAACAGCCTCAGCTCCCACAAAAACGCTAGAGATGCCACATCTGCCCATCTGCATTTGACTGCACAGCAGCGGAGTGGTGCATGCAGTGCGCACAGCCTTGTTGCTATGACCAGAAGCAATTAACTGTGACTAGTGATAACTGTGCTGATTCATTTGGGTCTGGTAGGTTCCAGTCTTTGAGAAGTTCCAGCAGGATGTGTGCAAGATAAGATGGCATAAACATAAAATATAACAGGCTAAGCTGAGAAATATTAATGAATTAAAAAAAAAAAATTCTGACATATATAAATGATTGTAAAAAATTTTAAAATATATTTTTAATTGTTAATATTACATTCTGAAAAGTTAACCAGCAATATGCTTTTGATATATGGCTTAATCTAGTTAGAGCAGCTGTTTAGTCCTTATGACGACCAGGTTTAATTGTCTGCATCCTTGTTACAATAGATATTGATCGGGGCAGCAACAGGGAAAGGTGGCTCTGAATCCAAGAGGTCATGAGTGATGCTGAAAGGAGACAGATCTGCATCCAATAAAACCGAGCTCATGTACACCCACCGTCTGGTGGAAACTTCTATCAATATCAAGTACATAGTACACAGAGTTCATTCATTTTTTGTAGGAGCTTTCCTTTGTGATTTTGAAGCCCATGCAACTGCACTCAGCTCAAGGGAAGTTGCCTTGTTCCATTTCAAACATGGGATATTTCTTTTCCTTTTTTTTTTTTTTTTCTTTTTTTGCATTTCAAAATTATGCTTAAGAAATATCAGAAACAAAAGCACTGGCCTGGTCCTCGATATACTTACGCACAGAACAAATTTACAGACGGATTCAAAAACACACGTACAGCTAAACAATGATAACAAGCTTAACTAGTATAAGCAAACTTAAAATTGTAATTATTACATACAGGCAAGAGCTGGACAACAGACCAAACAGGTCACTTTGTTACTATTCACTGTACATACAGGGTTGTGCTACACGAAGTGCATGAGAGTAGGTAGTACAAAGATTGCCGGAATAAATATTGTCTGGATAATATGTTACTCTGTTTAAATAGGTGGTTTTATTTGCAGGGTCGAGAGCATTTGTAGAGCAGATTTAGTATGCTTAACCTTACATAGGTTAATGAAACGATATTATATAGATGAGTCTACATCACTCTAATCTAAGTGGACCATCTAACAAGCACTTCTGAAGAGGCATAATGGCAGCTTTACACTATAACCATAGTAGAGTGTGGTGAAAATTAGGAGAGTAACCAACCACGAAAACCCATTAACAAAATTAAAAAGCAGCTTCTGTGGGCTCTTGCATTTTAAAAACATCAGTGTGTGTCATGAATAACTCATGAGCTTTGAGAAAATTTCCACTTTAGAAGTGATAAGCAGGTTTTTCAGATGGATTCAGTCCACGAACACAGTGAACATAACCCTGCTTGAAGGTACCATACCATTCTGGACAGACTGTAAAATCTCTCTGAGAAATCGGAGGTAATAAAAAAAGAAGAAGAAGAAAACGATGCAAATTTCCACTTAAAAAAAGGGAAAACGTTCATAAACTGCACAGAATGGGGCCATAAAAGTCTGCGTCAACTAATTTAGAAAAGGTGAAAATGTCATGTAAGACAAGAGAGAGATGTTTCCGTACTAATTTGTTAGTGCTTGTATGCTGTACATGTGGACACTTTAGTGAGGGTGCACTGTAGCCATATTTGATGTGGAGGCCTGATGGTGCAACACTCACCATGGCGAGCAAAAATCTGTACCAGCACAACATGACAGGCTGCCCCTCTGCATACATCCCAGGTAGTAGATGTTTGTCATTATAACGCTCCATCTGCTGGATGTATAGGATCCACGCATGTTTTCTAAAGACTCATCTATATGCCACGTTTGTGCTGCCTCTCCAAGAGAGAACAAGGTCCAACAGAAGTCCGTCCAAATTAGAGAGTGGAATAAAATAACTCCTGAGTAAGAAAATAACCTGTCAGTGTTAACACAGAGGAGATGGATACGTTGGCCGGTTGAGCTCCTGACTCTGTCAAGGTGAGGTATCCTATCATTATTCACTTTCTGAGGTGCGTTGTGTTGTTGTGAGAACAGAGAGCATCCTCTTTTGTCCCTCAGCCTGATCTGCCTCAATCTAATGTTTTAATGTGTTTCCCAGAAGTCCTTGTCTTTGCTGTTAAAATTCACCATCCTGTAAATCAAAAACATCCTACAAATAGTGTACCCCCCCCCCCTCTCTGTCCTCCGGACCCTCAGCCATTTAAGCTGCTGTGACTCACAGCCAACAAAGCAGCATATTATCAGTCACTGAGACCACTAACACAAACAGTATGATTAATGTTGAACAAGATGACGGCTCCAAGTGTCTTTGAAAAGGAACAGTTTAAATACACGGACAGCAGCTTAAATTGTAGATAATTCCTGGAAACAAATGACAATTTCGCTCAAAAATATATCAAGCCCTGTCTCCCCTTCCCCATACACCTACCAAAAAACCAGCCCTGCTCCAAACTGAATAAGCAGGAGGGCCTGTGGGAAGTTCTTTTTTTTTATTATTATGAAAAAAAGACACATTATGAAATCCTTTTCAATGATAAGAAATTTAGTGTAAAAATTGCTGATTTTGTTCTTTTGCTTGTTTTTTCATCCTATAAATGATAATGTTAAGTTGTTTTAATTGAAGAGGTTAATGTATATTTGACTTATATTTATTTTAAGTTACTCATTAATGTCCAAGAATTTTACCATTAAAATCACATTTAAACTGCAAAGGATGTAAAGAATCTTATAGAGCGTATCAGTCTTGCATTAAATAGTGAATTCCACTGTTTACAGAATGATGCATGCATGTCTGCACAGTGTTATATATTCAGGGCTGGCGTGGCCTGTGGTGGTGGGCTGGTGGGGCCCCATATATCTTTTCAAGGGGGCCCAGAATCCCTAGTGGCACCCCTGGCTCACTGATTAACATCAGAGGACTGTGACTGCACTGGGTTTCTCTCGAATGTGTGCAGACACGCCAATAAGGGGTAACTTGAAGCCAGCATTATGGAGTGCCGGTGCTGCCTGTTCTGACAATCACTATGAATGTCGGTTCATCTAAATTTGCAATCAACGTTTATTTGGAAAACAAGAGGAGAGAAAATAACGGCTACAGGGAAAGTCAGAACTAATTTAATGATGGCACCGCAGTTTGCATGAAATTCAGTTCCCTAATGCTCGCACAGCACCCACCTACCTGACCTCCATCATTCAGGTTTGTGAGCCTTCTCGTTCAATCTGATCTTTAAATGAATGACAAGACTCTTTCTCTCTATCTCTATCTCAAAAAAGTGTTACTTCATGCACCCACAACCTTGCGGAACTTGGGTACTTATTCTCCGAGGCTACTCCTTGATTTACTGTGGATTGTACCTCATTTGTACGTCGCTTTAGACGAAAGTATCTGCCAAATGACTACTTGTAACTTTAAAAAGGAGTCTTTTTGCAAGTATTAGCAGTGCTTTGTGGTTGAAAGCTCTGGAAAAAGCTAGTGTAGTAAGTGAGCCTTTGACCTTAGATTATTTTGCAACACGTCCCAAGGCCAAAAAAGGAATATGTTCAATCAGCTACACATTCTATGATGCCGGCTGCACAGATCTCATCAGTGTTTTTGACATATGAAGCCTCGGATATCTGTGTATCAGGAGATATTTTTAACTAGAATGATTTTTACTCGCATCTGTTTTATGAACTGTTCTGCCATATTTATGTGTGAATTATTGGTCACTGCTGTGATAATCGAATTTCCCCTCAGGGATTAATTTACAGTACTTCAAGTTATGAAACAGCTTGAAGTCAGGCAGAAATGCCAAACATTCTCATGTGTCAGGGTTTGCTTCTTTTCACTGTAAAATGCTTGTGTTTGTGTTTTGAGCTGTTGCTATGACAAAACTAGCAATTTGATTACGTCAAGTTGTATTTTAGGAAATTAGGATGGAGCTTTTTTCCCATATTTTCTGATCTTATAGTCTAAACAATCAAGTGATTAAGTGAAAAATCATCAGTTATAGCAAATGCTACAAGTAGATTTTGGAGGTTTCACATAACATTTGTAAGTTTTTTTAAATAAACCTATATGAGATCAGACTTGTAGTAAGATCTTTCTAGTTTTCCAAACTTTACAGGCAAAGAAAGCGAGGCAGCTTTTTATTCAACAGGATGGTCTTGCTCATGCTGTACTGGATCATGTGTACACCAAAAAAATAATTACAACACTAGATTACAAAATAATTCAATTTGTGATGCAACAACCACAAATATTTGATACCCAACAGTGCACAAGTGCCTGAGATGTTCCTCCTTTAATAATTTCTCAGTGCTGCCAAATTGGTGCTCGGAGAAAGAAACTATGGCATTGATTTGGCAGGTAGGCAGAACAGATTTTAGGTTGAAAGGCGTTGTTTGCCACATGCTCACATAATGTGTGCGCAGTGAAATGCAGGGCATACTTTTTAGGTTGCGTTAAGAATGCTAATCTTCAATAAAGAATTACTATCAGAGTAAGAGTAAAAATATGAATCAGAAATAGAAAAGGATAAAAATTTCTAAATATACATAGAATAAGTATTAAAATGTTAAAGTGTATATCAGCCTGGTATGTAGATGTAGGCTGTTAAATGTTTCAGGTATAAAATGCAAAAGCTGTAAAGTTGTAAAGCAAACTATAATTTAAAAAAAAAAGATATTCATTGGCTGTTTATAATGTAAACTTTTCTTAAAATAAAACTGCACTGTTTATTGGCAGATGGACGTGTAGATAAACTGGGAAGTTGGAGCTATTAGGACTATAGCCTAGCAGTTATTTTCATACGGTGTTAACGTTGATCCTTGCAGTGTTCAAGGTAAGTCAGTAAGTACATATAAATCAAAAAATAAGTGCAGCCTGTTTTAATACAAACGACAGTTTAAATCTACATAGATCAGACACATAAGATAGATACATGAAGATTAAGTCTGTATAGAAATTCATCAATCGCAGTACATCTGAGTTGTCACGACAACCAAACTGAAAATGGCTCCTTCACCACCTGCAAATTGGAAGACATTTTCAACACTTTTTTCAGCTGGGGCGGTTACATAGTTACAACAATAGCAGATACTCGCAGTTTGAGTTTATTGTACATCAAGAGGCACATGTGCAGTGCACATACAGCACATGTGGACATTTTGTTGTTGGGCAGTATCGTGCCAAGGATGAAACTGTACTTTCAGCATTCCGTTAAAAAAATGTCTTGTAATGGCTCGGGTCAAACCTGAAGATGGGCTGAAACCTACGGAGACACAGGAAGATCCTTTTCAGCAACTTGCACGGATTTTTATTGGCGGTGGACAGCCCCACAAATTCTGCGAGAAAAACCAGCTGTTGTGTGTTCCTGACCAAACAAACATGGACGACAAGCAGCAGCTAGCACTGTTTATATGCAGTGCAGTTTTCTTGGAAAAAGGCCAAAAAGCTGGCAGGTCTTTGGTGAAATGTTGCAGAGGCACTCATTCTCTTGCCATTGTTCGGTTGTTCAGTGCACTCCTATACTGATATCGGTCACAAGTATCACACATGTTTAAAGAAATAATGAAAACGCATGGCAGCGAAGGGGGCCTCAAGACTTAAAATTAAAATCTTTACGTATCACGCACCATGTGATTTTATCTGTCGACACCAACTGACCCAGACTAAAACAGACCTGGTCCCATTTGGTCACGCCCAAAATCACATTCTTAATCAGGCCAACAGTTGTAATGCCTGTCCCTGCCTTTCCCTGAGCTTTAGTAAAATAGAAGAAGTAAGAAAAGGTAAACAATTAGTGGCAAAGGTACAGACAGCTTGATTTAGCATTTCTAAGCAGGACATATAAACATTTCCTAAATGGTTTATAACACACTACAATGGAGATGAAAGCTATGAGTTTATTAATATTTTTGTCTCCTGTGAGCAAACGTAAGTGGAGGTTGCTCTATAAACAGATAATGAATGACAACTTAGTAAAATTTTTTATAATATAAAATTATACATTCATAGAAGTTATAATTGTGGACAAATACTGTACATTTATAAACACTTAAAAATGTACTTACAGCTGCTTGTAATTACATTACAGGGTTTTATATACTGCTTATAATGGTTAAATGGGAGCAGCGGGTTAAAGTCACAGGAAAAAAACCTAAACGAATGCTCGCGCAAACTAAACGAGCGTAGATGTTTCCGCCATAAGCACGAGAGGTCGCTGAATGATTTGATGAGTACTAAAGTAATGTGAATCCCATGCTACGGCCTCCACAGTCATCAGGTCCCAGGCCACTGAAGAGCTTAGCTTGATATTTTGGATTGGCTACATCGGTCTGTCCTTAGATCCTCAGCACACAGGACGGACATTGATTGATTTTTCGTCTCAGATGACTTTGAGAAGTTGTTTATTAAATTTTCAAGCTTTGCAAAATTCTGCGTTGGCATTCAAGGCTCATCATCGTGAAAAGGGCAGGCCCAATGACCGCTTGGTTTTTTGACGTTTCAGTGGTTTACTTTTTCTCACGACATCAATGCTGTTTCCCAGCATTAAGGACTTTTTTAAGCATTAGTACAAGGTGTTGCAGTAGAATATGATTGGGTTTAACAATGTGTTAAAAGAGTGTATGATTAGATTTTCATAAAGTATCACCTTGATTTTTTAATTTTACAGTTGATGAACATTTTGGAAAAAAGTGATGGAATCTTTGGAAAGTAAAATCAATAACTGGAATAACCCTTTTTACGGCTTCCACGGCTCCTGCCGCAGACTTCACCTGTCTGGTCAAAGGAGTTTCAACATGTATCACTTTTAGCTGTGAACAGCAGACCATTGAGGCTACTGCTCTTTCAGGGGTTCAGATGTTTTATGCTGCCTTTTATTTGGCCGCTGATTACAACAATCTTTGCAAATAAATTTGAATACGTAAATGTTCCCTGCCGCAGCTCTGACGACAAAAAAAAGAGCATAAATGAAAGTGTCACAAAATGACAAACAATGAAACCTTTTAGACTTGAACTGATATAACTTTGCACACTGAGAACAATGAAACCAACTCAAGGCCAATGTAATTATAGCTTTGCTTTAGCACTTCACTGGCTACAAGCAGCAATCCAAAATTTATCTTCCGTCTCTTTTTATTGATTTTCTTCTGTCACATTTTAAAATTGGATTTATGTTTAATGTTTGATGAAGAAAAACCAAAACTCCCCGTCCACTATTTGTCTGCGTTACAGTACTCAGATATTGTGTTCTTTAATAATAGCCACTCCAGCCTGGTGTGTCTGTTTGATCAGTACAGCATTGTTTTAATGTCCATTTGATATAAAACATCACGGATAGACCAGGTGGACAAACATGGGCCTTCTGTGTCCAGTTTACTAATTTCACAGACTCCACGGCTTCTGGGAGCTGACGTTTTGAATTCACATTTCCTTTTTCCATCCAGTCTCAGTATCCCTAGAATGTGTGTTCATAGTGGACAATTCTGCGCCTTGATTTACATCTAGAGTCAACAGTCTGTGCAAACGCAGGACGTCATGTGCACTTTAAGTATCATAGTGTGTCTGACTTCTATGGAGGAGAATGAAGCTCATGTTCCCTGACGGACCTGAAATTTTTGCAATGGTCGCTTTTCAATGCACAGATTTAGTAGGAGATAAAGACATTTAAAAAACTGGCATTGGATGTTAATTTATCACGTGAAGTCGGGTAAACTGTGACAGAGATGTGAAGGTGCCAGACTGAGTCAGCAACATAAACCTGAATACTTGGACCTATAAGGCAAATCGGAGTTATAGGGTCTTTTACTAAAACAGACAGATCTGAATTTGTGTTGAATTGAAAATGCCAAATCATTTTTTATCCAGTCTCATAACCGGGCCACGTAACACAGCAATGCAGTGATAGATGTTTGATTAATTCTGACAGGAGTCAAGGTAAATTTGCACACCTGCAGACACACTCTGATCTGAGACTGTGGCAGATTTCTATAACAGTTGCTCAGATGATTATTTGATCGTGTCACATTTTCTCAATGTCATATCGAAGGAAGAAAGCCAACCTAAGTCAATGAAGGAACATGCCATTATTGTTTATGTTAATTCGATTACAATGTGGAGCCCCCCTCCTCGGATCAATGGACGTAAAATCAATTGGCAACGATCGGCTGATTTGGATCATGACAAACAGCAAACACGAATATACTGCAATCCCACAGAGCTGTAAACACAGAAATCTGATCCGAGAGGAAATTAAAAAACCCGAGTCTGTAATCCAAGAGATGTATTTTACAGAAACTGAATAACAAATCAGTTTTGTTTGATGATTGGATCAATGTACTTTTTGTTTATTATTTAATAAAAAACGAAACACTGATGTAAATACGCCTGAAATAATAAGATGTTTATAGACACAGTAAGCATGTTACAATGTTTTGTCATGAAATTGGTGACTACATAAAAACGGGTAGGTTGACACTGATATTATGCTGACAGGACTTTTTGATGACCTCTCCTCACCAAATTGATAAATGTTGTATGTGATACATTGTCTGCATTAACCTCGTTACTCTTGAAATCTCGATAGATTTCCGTTACGCGAAAGAACAATTTACTGCGTGGGCATAATGATGAAAAAGAGCCACTCTACAAAGATTGAAGACACACCCCATTAATGCTGAATTTGCATCCTTGAAAACATTTGACAAAACCAGTTTACTACGCCATTAAGAGAGCGCTGCTTATCCTCCGAGACTACACATATTTATGAATAATTTGTTTCACAAATTCTTCCACTACAGTGTGAAAGTGTAATAGACTGGAGACTCTCCCTCCTTTTACTTGCCCTTCTGTTATAGGTAAAACACAGGGTTCATAAAGTCGAATTGTGCTGTAAATTATTGTTAAGGACTACAAGCTGCAGCTTCAAGTCCAAATGTGCAATAAATCAGATCTATATTTGACCCTCTAGCCACTTGTTCTCCCTTTTTGTTTTCACTTTGTGACCTTTTTCAGGGGAAATGATTTCATGTGTTTGCAGGGTCACTGACCACATGAAACTTGAATAAAAGGTTTCTGAGCCGAGAGTGAGTACAACTTATTGCAGGCTGTAAATAAACACAGTTTGCTCTTGCATGTTTGACATGAATCAAACGAAATAAAAAATTAGCTGTTAGCTCTTGTTTGCAGGCAGCTGGCTTGAGCAGGGACAGGAGTTTGACCAAAAAACAAACCAAACACTAACTGTACCTCAAACTGTGGACTTTACTGCAGTGTGCAGATATTTTATTCCGACACTTTACAGTTATTTTAAGCGATGCAAAACAAGAGTCCTGCCAAGACATAACACAAAAAGTTTTTGTTGAGAACACTACTTTAGAGATTTGTGTGTTGACTCAACTCTAAGGTCACTTTATAAGATGTACTTTATGCCAGTGTTGTTTGGAAATGTACTGTAACCATATATGGAGATGCAACATACTGGAAACACCACTACAGCTAAACTACAAACTACAGACACAAAAATAACCTCAGAGATGCATTAACAGCATGTAAATTAAGATCAACAATTATGATTTTAAAAGACTACTCATAAGACTACTTATAAGACTACATATTACCAAATTAGTACTATATGAATGTAATTTCTAGGATACAGGTTTGTTATTACAGGAGTGTTGTATTGAATAGAATTAGGATAAACCAAGGTTTCTACGTATTTACTTTGAACATAATAATATCCATCAAAGGAAACATAAATTAGCTGTCAATAGCGAAACGGTCCCAGTGGCAATGAATAAATCTAACTTTATACACCTGATACACCAGCATAATGCTAGTGCCCACAGCAGCACCCCCCTATGACTCCAGATATTTTTTCAGTTCAGAAGGAATCAGAAATAAATAACTTTTACCATTACATTTCTATGCTCTTTGCCCGTAACTTTCACACCTCAGTGATTTGGGGAGAAAAAAAAACAAATCAGTTTTTAAGCCGAGCTACACTCAGCGATGTAGCTGTCAGACTCAAAGAGTCTTTGTAGTTCTGTCCCACTACACAACAATGTGCACGATATTTTTCTGGAACCTGACTGACCAATCAGCTCTCTCACCAACGTCTACAGGGTTTAGCTAAAAATTTTGAATTTAATTAATATCAATTGGAGCTGAAATGATTAGTCAATTAAACGGTTAGTAGATAAACCTAAAATTAACCTGCAACTATTTTTTATAATGTATCAATAGTTTGAGTCATTTTTAAAGGAAAATGCCAACAAATTTTCAGCTCCTTTAAAAAGGTGCAATATGAAGGTATTCTCTACCACTAAATAGACAACTTTTGCATTAGCAGCTGTTTACTTACCAGTCTAGAAGAAACGTTGCAACTTCAGCATCAAACCTCATTCTTTTACTGACCAAGAGCCGTCTCCAGCAGTGGAAGGCAATGCCATTGGTAACTCTTGTTTTGCTTCTATTTTCTATCTCTTCTTTTCTTCTACTGTATTTAGCATGCTAACCAGCTAGCCCTGGCCCGGCCCTCACGTCACGTCACTTTCTGAAAGCGAGTCTCTGTAGCGTCCCGTCTGCCCTGAAGAAATAGCTCTGCTATCCTAACCTCCTGTATTGTAAATGCAACGATGTCTGAAGCTCAACACCACTGGCTACCTGCAAAAAACCGCATTCAGATGTCACTTATCAGTCAGAGAAACGGTGATGGACATTTTTAACAATATTCTGGCATTTTTAGAGACCAAACAATTCATTGAAAAAAGAAAAATAATTTGGAGATCAATCTTTAACAAAAATAATTGTTGCACCCCTTGGTAAATTACAATAATTTGTTCATTCATGAAGTGAGAAGAGGTCAATACAACCCCCCGACAGCAGGACATTTGTATCCAGAATATGCTGATATTTAGTGGAATCCATTCATACAACTGTACAGCCTGTAGGGGACCATCATTCTATGGTGAAATATCTGCCAGCTGTGCATGAAGCTATGTATTGCACTTTTGTCTTCTCGCAGAAAATCAATTTGTTCTGACTGTCCACCACCACCAGGTCTGCGGTTCAGATGAAACTGGAGAATTATTTCACTTCATGGAGCCAATTTTTGTTGATGACTTGAGATGGCCTGTGGTCACACAGACGATGTGAGAAATTCATGCTCTCAAATCATCAGCAGCTCGCGGCTGCAGCAGATGTCTGAGAAGCACCTAATAGCCTTCTGCACCCCTCCCTTATGCCCGTGTGTTCTTTAACTCGGTCAGTAATGACATTTCCCCCGAGCAGCTCTTTCACTTCATACAGATCGGAGCAAACATGTCTGAGCCTACTCTGTTGTTTCACAGGCGAATGTTACTGCTGTGATTGTGATTTACACGTAATAGTTCATTTTCTCCTCATTTAGTTACTGTTGACATTTCTGATCACTAAACACAAATAATGACACATAGTTTATCACTCTTGTAGTTTATTTAGTACGTTTGGCAGTACATTATTTTCTATTTTTAGCGTGCACATTTACTACAGTCACACTTTAGTTTGCCTATAGTTATAGTTTGCCTATAGTTATAGTTTGCCTTAAGTTGTTCTACGTGCTATTTCTTTTAGTTACTAGTGCCAAGGGTGCTGCTGCTGGAGGGACACATTTTGGCAGGCCTGAGCAAAAAATGTGTCCACTAAAGTAGAACATCTGCTGGATTTTTAGTTTAGGGATTTTGTTTACTTCTTTAGACTACATTATGTTTTTGTTACTTTTGTTTTGGTTAGTATCTTGATTATCTAAGATGACAGATGAACTTTCATTTGTTTTTTATTCATAGTTTAGTTGGTAGTGTTGTTTGTCTTTTTCTTTGTGTTACCCCTTTGTTTCAAAATGGTCTGATCAACTAGTATATATGATCCCTTTTGGGTTCCGTTATGGAGGTCTTTTTTTCTTTGTCTTCTATCTTTCTTTAGTCACTTTGGTCTGTTCAGTTACGTATAGTCACGCTTTGCTAAGTAAGTAATGCCTGACTCTAGTTCTAATTAGTTGGCCTCACTTTATTGCATCTTTTGTAAAATGTTATATTTTTCAGTTTGGGTAAATAAAGACCCTCTTTTTCTGAAAATCTACCCGTGACTCCTCTTACCTGCCAGCTTGGGCCCTTACATTTGGTGGCTGAGGTCATGCAGCGGGTTGGAAGAAGTGGAAAATGGAGCCTCTGGAGGGATGAACAGAACTGAGGGCCAAGGTAAAGATCCAACAATATCAGACCTGGTTTTCCTTGTTTGATCTCATATGAGGCAGCAGGAGGCCCAAGAAGCCAGACAGAGAGAGAGGACAATGCACTTGGAGCACTCCAACACCAGTTCCAGCTGCTACGTGGAAGTGCAGGCACGCGCCTTCCAGCCGCTGAGCTTCTCTCAGCTGAGCCTAAACCAACAGATCCAGAGCCTCTGGAGGTTGACTTCCCTCCCCAAGATGCTCCCACCAACGACACTGTCAACCAGTCGTATGTCTCATCAGTTCAGTCACGTTTTCATGAGCCCAGATTGGAAAAGCTTACAGATGATACTGACATAGAACAGTTCCCAATTACCTTTGAACGCACTGCACTGGCTTGTTGGTGAAAAAAAAAAAAAATTTTTTTTTTTCTCATCTGATACCATTACTCATTGGCAAAGCTAGAGGTACATATTTACACATTGACAATGATGACTCTCTTGACTGTGATTAAGTTAAATCTGCCATTACCCATAAACATGATATTAATAGGCAAAGATTCCGCTCCCCAGATGTAAATCCTGATGAGAACCTAAAGGACCTCTTATATGGAAAGTGGATTCACCCAAAAGGTAAAATAATCCAGGAAATTGGTGAAATCATAATTTTGGAGCAATACCTGAGGATGCTTTCACCGGAGTTGCAGGTTTGGATATGAGAGCACAACCCAGGTTACGCGGCGGAGGCCAGTAAGATGCTGATTGCTGACATGTGTGGCTGCACGGAGAAGTGACAGCCATGGAGCTACACCGCACGGAAAATGAAGAACAGCCGCAAGCCAGCCACTAAGCACCAGCAAAACCCAACCACAAGTGTGGGTAAGTCTCCTGTGAGGGAGAGCCAGCCAGCTAATGTGTCCTCAAAGCCTCCAGCCATAATGCTAATCTGTTCTCTGTGTGGAATAGAAGGCCATACAAAAAAATGTGCCCCATAAACCAGGCCAAGATAACCCAAATGTGTTTTGTGCCATGAAATGTTGAACCTGAAGTGAAACTTGAACTATGTGTAAAAATGACTTAATTGAGATTAATGGTAAAACCCTAAAGGCTCTTTTTGATACAGGTAGTGACCAGACCCTTATACACAGGCAGTTTGTCCCACAAAATCCTATCAACACTAATGAGATTATTCCCGTTTTCTGTGTGTGCGGAGATGAAAAGCCGTACCCAACAGCAGACACGTACATCAAGGTACAAGTACAAATGTACCTCATAAACATTGGGGCTGCTGATAATCATCCATTTCCTGATGTGCTTGGTCTGGACCTGCCTGTGTTGTTTTTTTTTTGTTTAAAAAAAAAAAAAAAAAATTAGATTCAAGCCACAAATATAACGTTACAGTGACCAGAGCTCAAGCTAAGAAGTTGGAGGGAGCCCTCTTAAACACTCAGTAACCTGCCTTTCTATGATGCAGACCTGGAAACAGCACCCAGGAAGTCTCGTAAGACACGCAGACAGAGAAGGCAAGAAAAAAATGTCAGCACACTCCTGTAAAACCAACTTCCAACAAACTGCCCTTGGGTTTCAGAAGCAGCTAACAAAGTCAGTGAATTGCAACCTAATGACCCAACTTTATCATCTCTTTTGCAGAGAGCTAAGGAGAGGGAACAAGAAACTGAGCCAGAATGCAGACAGAAGTCAGGACTTCTTCCTTCCTTTATCGTAATCAAGGGGCAGACATATTGCTGGTGGTTTCTAGAGGGAAACTGTGCTGACCCCGTGGCACTCTGCTCTGTTGGCTGGGCATCTTGGGAAGCACAGAACCATTGCTCGCATTAAAAATCAATTCCATTGGCCTGGCTTGTGTCCAGATGTACCCCTGCTATACAAAAGTTGCCCCCAGTGCCAGAAGACCTCCACCAAAATCCCCCCCAGAGCTCCACTCCAGCCCCTACCAATCATCGGTACCCCATTTGAGCGGTTAGAAATGGAAATGGTTCGCGCTGTTCAAAGGAGTAAAGCAGGAAATTGAGATACAGTATGCTTTTAATAACAGACTATGCCAAAAAATATCCTTATGTTTTCCCTTTGAAATCCATAAAGGCTAAATCAGTTGCCTTTTTGCCTTGTGCAGTCCTTTGCAAGGATTAGCTTTACTTCTGAGATCCTCACAGACCGTGGAACTATCTTCATGTCCACTTTGTTGAAACAGGTTTACCAACTTCTTGGGATTAAGAGCTTGAGGACAACTCCATACCATTCTCAAACTAACAGCCTCACCGAACGCTTCAACCAAACCCCTTGAGCAGATTCTACGGAAATTTGTGAATGACACTGGTACAGACTGGGATCAGTAGCTTCCCTACCTCCTCTTTGCATATAGAAAAGTACCCCAGGTACTCCACTGGTTTCTATCCTTTTGAACTGTTGTATGTTCATGAAGTATGGGGCCCTCGATTCGGGAAAGGGGCCTGGAGGGATGGGGGCTGTTAACATCATCTCTTACTGTATGTTGTCCAGATGCAAGACAAACTGGAAGGGATGAGTGTGCTTGCCAAAACTTGCATGGCAGAAGCCCAGGAGCATCAAAAGATCTGGCACGATTGGTCATTCTGGCATCCTGGCGCTATATTTTATACACAGTTTTTATCAGCTGCTTTGTGGTAACAGTAAATTGTCTTTCTACATTAAAAAAAAAAAAAAAAACAGCATTGCATGATCCTAAATGTAAATTAAACTGCTTCATCAATATGTTTCTTTTGAGCACTTTTGAATAGCTATAGTTTAAGAAGTTTTCATACTCCTTTAAAACTGGAAGCAGTGTTGAATTTATGTCAGAAATGTGTTTAATTTTCATATGGCAATACAGGCTGACAGATGCAGTCCCATTGTTGGTGCACTAGAAACGACCAAGCAAGCTTTTCATGAAGTCCAAAAGGTGGATAATTTAACTGTCAAACATCTGTCAAATAATAAAGCCCTATATACAGTTGTTATAAGTTACTAAATTAGTCCTAATTAATTATTCTACTAAAAAAACAAGCAAAACAAAACACTATCACATGATTCTTAATGTAAAAAAAACATCTTGAAATTTCTGTGAAAAAAGTTGAACAGCTAAAGCAACAGTTTAGATTTTATTCTCTTTTAAAAATCTCACCTTACCTTTTCAACATTTGTGCAATCATTTATTTCCAGTATAAATTATCTTGGAAAAACAAAAACTTGGACACACATAGGTAACCTACCGGAAGCTGTCATTACGATAGTAACATATGACATTCTCAAGCCAAATGACAAAGCAAAACTATTACCAGTGTAAACTTAACAGCTACTCAGTTTGTGTTAACAGCTGTCATGCACACTGTTAAGATAAATGAAAAATTATACCCTTTGAAAACTTGTTTGCTCACTGACTTTATAAAAATCTTTCTTCCATAAATAGCTGTAATTTTAGCAGGGGCCTTTTACTAAACAAAACCATGTATTATACCCATTAGTTGAGGCAATAAAACTCTGGGAGCATTAATCTGGTCCTGTTTTGAGTGACTGTAGCCATCTGGTAGAAACTGCAGACCAGCTCAGGCTCGGGAACATTGATATGGATGATTTTATGAACACGTCTGTGCAGTGAACAGTAAAATATTCAAGGTTTTGCCGTTGGCTAATTTGTTTAAACAGGAACTCAAGCTTCCCTGGGCTACAGTGACTCCATCTGTTGTCGGGGCAGGTTTGTCTGGGGAAAAAGCACTAATCACAGCAACATTCACAGTCATTAGAGTCAGGATTGATTATGGACCTGCAGCATGTGCTCCTGCACAGCATGACTTTAACTTAGCAGTTAGTAAACCTTAGCATGGGGGTTTATGTTACTACAGTTAACAGTGAGCTATGCAAACACATGGTTAGATACATAAGTATGTGGACAGTGACATAATTTTTTTGTAATCTTGCCTCTGTACACCAACACAATGGAGTTTAAATTAAGCCTTCAAGATGCCATTGAGGTGTAGACTTTCATCTTTAATTCAAGGGGTTCAACAAAAATATCAGATTAACCGTTTTGGAATTACAGCCATTTTTATACAAAGTCTCTCATTTTCAGAGGTTCAAAAGTAATTTGGATAATTGACTATCAATCAGTTTCATGGCCTGTTCCCTCGATATTTCATGACAAATTGAGCAGATAAAAGGTTCGTAGTTGATTCCAAGTGTTGAATTTGCTTTTGGTAGCTGTTCATGGGAACCCTCAATAATCGGTCCAAAGAGGTGTCAGTGCAAATAATGGAGGCGATCATTAGGCTGAAAAAACAAAACAAACCTATCAGACAGACGGCAGAAACTTTAGGAGTGGCCAAATCAACAATTCGGTACATTCTTAAAAATAGGGAATGCACTGGCGAGCTCAGCAACATCAAGAGGCCTGAAAGACTATGGGAGACACCTAAAGTGGATAATCACAGAATTCTTTCCTTGGTGAAGAGTAAACCCTTCACAACATCTAGCCAGGTCAAGAACACTCTAGAGGAGGTTGGCATATCATTCTCAAAGTCTACAATCAAGAGACGCCTTCATAAATGTAAATATTACAACGAGGTGAAAACCACTGGTAACACTCAAGAACAGAAAGGCCAGATTAGACTTTGCCAGAAACCCTCTAAAAAGCCTGCCTAGTTCTGGAACAAGATTCTTTGTACAAAACCAAGATTAACTTGATGGGAAGAGAAGAGTATGGAGAAGGAAAGGAATGGTTAGAAGATAGAAGTAGCAGGATGAATTCTTAAGTGTATAGGGCAATACTATCTGCGGCTCTCTGTGCTTCACATATACTGGGAAAGAAACCAAAGAGCTTCTCAAAGCTAAGAAATGGAATATCTTCAATGGCCAAGTCAGTCACCTTACCTCATCCCAATTGAGCATGCTTTTCACTTACTGAAGACAAAACTGAAGGCAGAAAGACCCACAATCAAGCAGCAACTTAAGGTGGCTGCATTAAAGGCCTAGCAAAGCATCTCAAAGGAGGAAACTCAGCATTTGGTGATGTCCATGGGTTCCAGACTTCAGGCAGTCATTGACTGCAAAAGCTTTTCATCCAAGTATTAAAAATATTCCTCATAAGTATAATTATGTTGGTTTTTCCAATTAATTTTGAGCCTCTGAAACTGAGGGATTATGTATAAAAATGTCTGTAATTGCAAAACGGTTAATGCAATATTTTTGTTAAACCCCTTGAATTAAAGCTAAAAGTCTACAGTTCAATCACATCTTGATGGCTTTGTTTCAAATCCATTATGGTGGTGTACAGAGGAAAAATTACACTGTCAAAATACCTATGTAACTAACTTTATACAGTATTGGTTACTTAAAGATACATGTCAATAGTAACGCAAATTGAGGTTATATTTCCTGTAAGACTGTTCTCATTTCCACAAACAGTTGTCAGAATTCCGATATTATTGTTTTTAGTATTTCTTATTATTTATCATTATTTCTTATTATTTATAATTTCAGTTTTATTTATATAGCAACAAATCATGACATAAGTTCTCTCAAGGCACTTTACAGAGATTACATTATAGAGAGAAACCCAACAGCGCAGTGGAGGGGAAAGCAAGTAACCCAAAAAGTTTAGCCAAACTAACCTGCCCAGGTTAGCTTGATAACTAAGAGATACGAGGAAAAAAAAACTAAAAGCCTAGAAACAAAGTCTCTATTACTGATCATTAGTTTACCAGTGCTCTGTGATTCTTCGGCTATCTCTGGTGAGGTCTTTGTTCTCATTTACATCAGAAATGACACTTCCGAGCATATTAATGTCATCCATCATTTGGAAAAGATTCAGCTTTCAGTTTATTCATGGACAGATTAGTCAAGTATAAACTGTTCAACACCAAGAATCTGATGGTGGCCTAGGTTTCTTCGTAAAAACTTTTTTCTGTTTCATTAAGTATGTGCTATGTGATCCAGAAGAACACCTTAATGAATACATACTACTACTACTACCACTACTCCTCATATGCCATGCACCCATACAATGTCTATAAACAGTATATATACACACAAGTTACTATGTGATTAAAACTGCAACTAATGGTTATTTTCATTATCGATTAATCTGATGAATATCTTCTCTATTAATCAAATAGTCATTTGATCTATAAAATGTCGAAAAAAAGTGAAAAATGTCCACCACAGTTTTCCAGTGTTGAGGGGGGCATCTTCATATGTCACGTTTTGTCCAACCAACAGTCCCAAACCCAAAGATATTCAATTTTCAAAAATATAAGTGTAGCAAATTATCACACTGGAGAAGCTGGAACCACAGGATGTTATTTAATTGATTATCAGAATAGTTGCTTTTCTGTCATTGGACTAAATATATAGTCGCAATACGTTTCCATTCCGTCAAAATGTCCCATTCTCGGATACGAAAAAGGACGTGATGTTGTGACTCTGAAGCGACTATAAAGTAAATATTAATCATAGCCATCGGAAACTGTAGACAGCGTATGAAAGTGACACTATCGTTTTAGTGTTGTGCAATAATGCCCAAAAATTGTTAAGTACCATGCTAGAATAAATTTCCCAACACTGTGCATGATTGTTTCTATTGCCTGACTGAGCACATCCGCCCTGTCAACGTTGGACAAAAGTGAATTCTGACCTGCAAGTCCACCAGAGCCAATGCAGAGATCGCACTAAAACAGGAAATGCAAGCTTGAATTTGTCTGTCCATTGTACGGGCCTCCATATAAGTGAAAGGAAAACAAAGTAAATATTCGTAGAACATACTGTAATGTGACCATATCTTAATTTAACTACTTTTGCAGCTCTACGTGTGAAAATATATCAGGGAAACTGAATTCAAGACCTGAAAGGGAACAGGTTTGTTTCTCCCTAGAATTTCCCCTGATAAAGAAATCACTCTTATGTCTCTGCATAAATCCTTCATTAATGCATGACCTGTTCGTCTTACTTTGTGGGAATAATATTTAGGGGACAGGAAGAGGAGTTCATACGAGAGAAAATACAAATGCATTCAAATTAGGCTGCAGATATTAGAAAGACAGGCCATGTGCAGGCCATTATTTCTGTCAAATATCATTCATTTTTTTAGTATGAAATTAAAGGATTTTATAACCATCTCGGTGGGAACAGTTGGGAGCTAGAGCAGAGCTAGATGGAGAATAAACAGCTTTGTTAATAGTATTAAACAGAACTAGTACTGTTTTGTAAGAAGTCTCAGTAAGCCCGGCAAAAAAATTATTTACAAATACTCCCATCTACGGTCACATATCAGTGCAACCCGTATAGCCTCCAGCGTGGACATTTTCCTTCTATTGGAAGTGATCAAATCCATATTCCCCAATCAAAGCAGCTTTTATCATACAGTACATTCTGCAATTATCTGATTTGGCTGGCTTGTGTAAGCTGAGGCAATTAGCTTCCATTTTGTCCAATATAGGCTCATTGCAATTCAGTTCAGTCTTGGGTCTGGAGCATGAGACCTTTTACTGAGTTACTGTAAATCGAGATAGAAAACGAGATGCCTGGAAGTAGTATGAGCTACTCACAATCCAGGGGAAGAGAAAATTCTTAATGATTATTTTGGATTGTTGTGGTGTTGGACTGTTTATGGATGTATATGCAATCTTCTCTCCTGTTTACAAAATGCCACCAATATCCCATTATATAAAATCCATCGTACAAGGTGTAATTATTGTACTGTTAATTTATTTATTTTCCTATTTATTTATTTATACTCTATAGTCTCGCTTAGTATTGATTTTAGCTTTTAATGTGACTACAGTGACAGGCATGATGTGACTGCTGGGGCTGGAGCAGCAGTGGTCCACCACTAATGGTAACACAATAACCAAAGCCGATGGCCTCAATGCACCAAGCCAGCCATCTGTTTTAACATAATTGGTTTATTTACTGAAACGCAGGAGTCACTAACAGCCTTATACCTAACACCCTGTAATCAAAAACCCTGCCCTCCATTCAGCACTGCGGTATAACATTGATGTGCAAAGGCCATTTGATTACAACTTGGGGGCATAGGTTCTATACCAAATTGTATTGATTTATCGCTGTAGCTGCTCCATTAAATTTCAATTCCATCTGAGAAGCCCGCACACATCCCCATGTGCTTGGACAGGCGTTTAGCATCTTGAAGGCTGAACTTTCTCCTCATGACATTTGTTGCCAGGGCAAACAGAGTTGCTACGCAGGGCTCAAGTCCAGCAAAGTACAAACATCTTCCATTAAAGGAGTCAGGTAAGGTTAAAATGGTATCTACTGATTGTGTACATGAATGTCAGTAAATGGTACGGCAATGATACTGCTCATCTTACTGCAGTAAATGGGAACTTTCAAAGTCATATCTTCTTGCTCTGGGGAATCTCAGTGATCCTGAAACTGTCAAATGTTCCCTTTTGCCAGACTTTTCCAGCCGCAAAGCCTGTCACTTAATCTGGAGATAAAGGATCCCTTTTCACAAACAATGATCCATTCAGTGCAACCATGAAAAGAAAATGCTGCAAATGAGGGAAAATAGCATTAACTCAGGGTCGTAGTAGCTTTGTCAGAAGCACCCCAGGTGTGCAGAGAAGATAATTTTCTGTGTGGATTTCTGATTAGTCTTTTACCCAAACTGATTAGGTAACAGGAATTGAACCTGGGCCAAGGCCCTGCTGACTGTGGACCATGACTTCTCCCTGAACAATTAGTAAGCAGCCCGTCCCTTTATGTCATCGGAGGGTTAGTGGAATTCAGGCATTTTTGTGTCAAGTGAAAGGTTTGAACTCATATAAACTTGATTACTTCATATAAGCATCTGCCCAGAGTGATCAAAGTTCTTCTGTGACTCAGTATGAAATACACCGATTTGACAGTTGTTTTGTTTTAACCAGTCCCTAGCTAACAGATTAGATCAGTGATTCAGCTCCTGGACGATTAATGAGTTCAATCTCCACAGTAGTTTAAAAAGTGAAAGAGTAACACTTCCTTACTGTTAAACAACTGATGCTCATTTTCCACTGAGTCAGGAATTTAAGTCACACTGAAGCAGGCTTGTTCTGGGCAGCTCTGACTGGTGTTTTGCTGTTTAAATATAAAGAGAGAACACACAAGGCCTGCACACTATGTCTCATTGAAAAATACTGATTATATGATCCTTTGTTGACCCCGTGAACAGATCCTCTCTTTTTTCCTCCCCCCAGATCAGCTACAGTTCCCTAGTTTCAGGGATTCGGTGTTCTTGTCAAGGGTGCTGAACCAGGAGCTAGCTGCAGCAGCTGTTCTTAAGTTCAAATTAGTTACAATGCTTACAGGTTCAGGAAACAATGTGGTTTGTGTTAAAATAATGTCATGGTTACAGTAATAAACACGCAGTTAAGGCTGGGGAACAGCCATGGTTAAAACTATATGAGGACTATTTGTTTTAAACGGGAAACGAATAGCAGTATCCTGTGTCAAAGTCCTGTGTTTTGTGGACCCATCCATCCACCCCAACATCCTCCTAATGCAGACTTTGCGCTCTTTATAAAACATCACCGGACTTCCTCCTGTCCTCCTGTCATAACTACCACGTCCACTAGAGGTCGCCTAACAATAAAACGTAACTATGAGTTGTAATAAGCTGCTTGCACAAACGATCTATGTGGTCATTTTTTTTTTTTTACTAAATTTGAGATTAAAGCAAAATTAAAACAGGTTGTGAGGAAAGAACCATCACTCTTTGACACCATTATACAACAGCAAGTGGACTGAGTGTTTTTTGTAGTTCCAACAAACCCAACAGAGTGATAAATCTTCTCTCTAGCTGATCGGGAGTTGTATTCTCCCAGCTAATATTTATGAAACACACATAATTTAACCATGTATGCATATACAAATAAAAATCATGAGCAGTGAATGAGCCAATGGTTCTGAAGCGTATATGAAACAACTGATGCCTATCAGCCAATACAGCATAATTACAGTGCGCTCCCTGAACCAATGCTATGCTTTAATCTTTATAGCTTTTTTATTTTTTAATTATGCAACCTAATTTAGTCAATCACTAGCTTTAAACAAACTTGTACTTACTTAGAACTTAGGAAAGACGTTACACACAAACTTAGTGATGGATTTACAAATAGCTGGTACAACCCAGTCCAAGAGGGAAGTGGGTGTCACTGGGAATTAAACTTGGATGTTTTAAATAACTGGTCATCACTCTGCTGATCCTGTTGCCCAAAGGTTAATACCAAAAATGGAGATTACAGCAAATGTTTTTGTTGTTTTTGAAATTGGTGACAAGCCATTTGCTCCTGCGAGAGCTGTTCTGCTTCATGAGTGATGAGTTATCATGTTTATGCAGCTGTTTTCTCTGACCAATCGCTGTCGATCTGCACTGTCACAAACATCAGACTATCTAGTTACCTTTCATTTTAGACAGTCTGTTCCTTCATGTTATTCTTCCTTAGGGCTGTTGCTCTTACATGCAGCTTCAGCGAACATTGGATTTCTGATTTTTCTCTCCAGTATTCATACTGGCTTCAGTGTGCTGTGCTGTCAGGAGAGGAAAAGCTGTTGACAGTAGTTATTATTTTTTTAACAATTTCCAAAATTCTCGGATGACAGCAGGGAGGGGAGGAAAGTAGTTCAACAGTCCTTCAACGAGATGAGTAGGGTTCAAGCCCCTAGTGCTGGCAAACATCCACCCTCTAGTGTCTTGCTCTGGGAGCTCAATTCAAGACTCATACTAGCTGGAGTGCAGAAAAATATTTCTTGATACATTTTTGATTCTCTGCAGGTTCAATCAATACTGAACAAAGATGTCCAATCTACAGTTAGGTACATAAGTATTTGGACAGTGAAACAATTTGTGTAATTTTGCCTCTGTACACCACCACAATGGATTTGAAATGAAGCCATCAAGAGTAGACTCTCAGGTTTAATTCAAGGCTTTTCACAAAATGGGGGAAGTCCCCCATTTTGGGAGTCTCAGAAGTAATTGGACAATTGACTGACAATCAGTTCCATGGCAATGTGTGGCCTGTTCCCTCATTATTTCATGACAAATTAAGCAGATAAAAATGTTTGGGGTTTGTTTCAGGTGTTGAATTTGCATTTGGTAGCTGTTCATGGGAATTCTCAATAATCGGTCCAAAGAGGTGTCGATGCAATAGATGGAGGCCATCATTAGGCTAAAACAGAAAACAAACCTATCAGACCGATGGCAGAAACTTTATGAGTAGCCGAATCAACAATTTGGTACAATCTCAAAAAGAAGGTATGCACTGGTGAGCTCAGCAACATCAAGAGGCCTGGAAGACCGTGGGGAGACAACTAAAGCGGATTAGAGCAAAATTATTTTCTTGGTGAAGAAAAGCCCTTTACAACGTCTAAACAGGTCAAGAACCCTCTCGAGGAGGTAGGTGCATTATTGTAAAAGTCTGCAAGAACAGAAAGGCTGGATGAGACCTTTCCAGAAACCATCTAAAAAAGTCCACCCAGTTCTGGCACAAGATTCTTTGGACAGATGAAACCAAGATTCACTTGTACAGAATGACTGGAAGAGAAGAGTATGGAGAAGGAATTGAACGGCTCATGATCTAAAGCATACCACATCATCTGTCAAACATGGTGGAGGCAGTGTTATGGCATGAGCATGAATGGCTGCCAATGAAACTGGGTCGCTGGTGTTTATTGATGATGAACTACTGATAGAAGTAGCAGGATCAATTCTGAAGTTTATAGGGCGATACTATCTGCTCATCTAAGCCAAATGATGCAAAATGTATAGGCTGTTGCGCCACAGTACAGATGGATAATGACTCAAAACATACTGGGAAAGCAACTCGAGAGCTTCTCAAGGCAAATAAATGAAATATTCTTCAAAGGCCAAGTCAGTCACCTGACTTCAACCCAACTTTTCACTTCACTGAAGACAAAACTGAAGGTAGAAAGACCCACAAACAAGTAGAAACTGAAGGTGGCTGCAGTAAAGAACCGGCAAAAAACAGGGATACCTGCTGGCCTAGTTTTGATGCATACAATATAACACAAAGTCAATTCTGAATGGAGACCTTTGTTGCATCTCATCTCTGTCTGCATTTCCTGCCATTATGTACAATATATCTAGAGGCAAATGCAAAAAACTAAAAAAAAACCTTTCAAAAATAAGTAATGAAATAATTTCCTCAAGCCCAAGGTGACTGCTTCAGATTGCAATGCAAAAATATTTACTTGGATTCATTTTTTCTCAAAATGTTTACGTTATTCCGAGCCAAGTTCTGTTACCGATTGGGGTTATGAGTCTGGCTCAAGGTAAGCATTGGTGATTTAAAGAAGTGTAGTTTTGATTTGACAATGCACTGATATTTTCTGTAATGTTGCAGTACAAATCAATGGGGAATGTTGTGTCCGTTGTGTGACACTGTTTCCTGATAGATTAAAAAGCTGCCTTACAGCTGAACCACAGGGATGACAGTGTTTTGTCCCTTTGGCTTGACTCACTGACCACCAGCACATATGGAGCATGAAGAGTGAACAAGCTCAGGGCACTTCAGGAGCCTGTATTTCTCAACCAGCCATTAACCTGTCAACATGGCGGACTGTGACAGAAGCTTTTCTACTCCATTTCTCTCTGAATATCTGACCTGCTCTGGAGTGAGACCGTCATGAAAGGATTAAAGGAAGTTACGCATACAGCCGCCCCTTCTTATGAGTGAAGGAAAGGAATTTTCCTTTCCTTTTCAGCCATGAAAAAGTAGTAAATTAAAAATAAAAAAGCTCTCTTTAGAGTGCAAATCTCTGCCAACCCTCAACAATTCTTGGACTGTGAAAGCAGCCTCAAAGCTGCTTAATTTATCATTGTGAAATCATATCTGAGAAATCACAACTATTCAGTTCAGCTGCAGAAATCCCAGATCCAGATCAACCCCAAAATCTGCTAAACAGATTTTTTGTTATGGCTGCTATCAGCAAACAGAAATAGCAGACATATTCATAATGGAATAACTATAAACAAGACCCAGATGGCTGTGAGAGGCTGTACTTAGGCACAGAGCTGCTTTGAGCTAAATGATAATGATAATGCTACCATGTTGATGTTTAGCAGGTATACAGTAATGTTTACCATCTTAGTTTAGCTTATTAGCATGCTGATATTTGAAAATTGGCACTAAACACAAAGTACAGCTGAGGCTGGTGGGAATGCCATTAATTTTGAATGTATCTATTCATAAACCAAAGTATTGGATAAAAAACTAGAATGTGACTCTGTACAGCGCATATCTCCACCAAAACCAAACAAGTAATAAAAAAATTCCTGGATCCGCCCATGTAACTGGATCCGCACCACAATTTATTGGGTTCTTATCTGGGCCACACCCCATCCCTCCAACATGTTTGGTGCCAATTGGTTCAGTACTTTTTGTGTAGTGCTGCTGACAAATAAACCAACCGACAAACACAGGTGAAAACATAACCTCCACAAATCTAACCTGATGATGGAACTAAATAAAAGATCAAAGGATCAAAGTTTTTACATTTCATCCTCTGGGGGCCATGAACATGTGTACCAAATGTCAGTAGTTGATAGGATGTTACAATAAAAACCCAAAAGGTCAACGTCATGGTGGCGCTAGAGGGAATGTAAAGTGATCAGCAAAATACCTGGAATTAGTCCTCTAGGGACCTTGAATATTTGTGGCAAGATTCACAGCAATCGATCATGTAGTTGTCAAGATATTTCACTCTGAACTAGGGCTGCAAATAACGATCACTTTCATTATCAATTAATTTGCAGATTTTTTAGAATTAATAGATAAATCTTATAGTCTATGAAATATCAAAAATAGTGAAAAAAAATACTGATCAAAAACCTAAAAGATATATACTTCACAATGAATTATGACAATGAAAAGCAGCAAATATTCTCAATTTAGAAGCTGAAACCAGAGCCTGCTTGAAAAATGACAGAATCAACAAATCGGTAATCAAAAGAGTTGCAGATTATTTTCTGTTGATTAACTAAGCGATTAATTGACTAATGGTTTCAACTCTACTCTGGCCCAAAAATATCGACCTCATGGTGGAAAGGTCAAGGTTCACCACAGTCAGTAGGATCAATCCTCTGGAAACCATATCTGTACAAAATTTCACAGCGTTCCATCTCATAGTTGTTTTTGATGGTTTTCAGTCTGGACAAAAATGGTGGACCGACTGATACTTTACATGACACCAATTATGCCAACATAAGTTGAAATAATAAGGGATAAGAGGAAAGGATCTGTGTTATTCTCCTGGGTTACACCGTACATCAGTCTATCATCCCCACCCCACTCATGACAAATATGTACTTTCTACAGAGATAATTATGGCGGATCCAGATGGTTTTGAGTAAGGGGAGACTCCAAGGAGACTGTGGCAGCTAAGATGGCTCAGTGCCATTTGGGTCCATCATCCTCATGGAGTTACTGCAGACTGAAAATGCACTCTCATTTAGTTCACTATAACATCTAGCTAATGGATTACAAGCCTTCTGATCATTCAGAAATGTACCACAGGGCCCCAACGAGACATCCAGACATTATTCAATATGTGTTTTAGAGCATTACGACGAAAAGAAGCATTTGGATGAGGGGACTTTCTCTGAGTCATGGTATAGACCAGCTGAGAACAGACTTGTGGTAGATTACACTAAAACAATCTAGTAGTTTACCCTTCATACACTACTGTCAAATTTGGATGAGATGACCACAGTCTGCTGTGTTTCTGTGAATACTGAATATGATTCCACAAATTTTGCAGCAAGTGCCAATTTCCAATCAAAACGAGGGTGGGGGTACTCTGGTTGGACTTTTTCTTAACCTTTTTGGACTTTAATTTTTATATATAAATACTCGAGACATTATTCTCATTTGGAATTCTGGACAATAAATTTCCTGTGGAAGAGAGATCAGAAATTTGCACACCTTGTTGTTCATCTTAAACAAAATATTCCTTCAGAGGCGACACAGAAAAACACACGGTAGTCACAAGCCAAGCCAGGTCGCTCTCTTTGTTTTCCATTTCAGAGACTTGCCCTGCAGTATATAACCTTGAGCTGCATGTCCTGAATGCTAAAATCAGTCCATATGCCCTAATAATCTCACTCACTGTAAACTCGATAATGGCTGGAAATCTACAGAACGTTTATATCCCTGTAAACGGAAATGTCCCTGCAGCACTGCACAGTAGTATAAGTATCTTACTGCATCCTGACGTATGCTTCACTCACTCTCACAAATGTTAGGAAATCAGATAAATTGGTGGTACACTGAAGGAAAGAAGCTTTTAATAATGAGGTGAATACAATAAAGTAATATTCGTCTGCAACAATAAAATGTAAGAGGTGAGCCAGTAAAGTGTTATTTTGTCCTCCATTTGATTAACTGCTTTTCACTAGTAGTAAACAATGTAGTGCAAAATTTTAAATTTTTTTTTCCCTTTTTTGCTGGAATCCTTCTCTTGCTTTTTGAACTAAAGGCGGATAAGTTTGTGATATGATTCTTTTATATGAATTGAACTTGCAACTACAACAACGATAAAGTGCAAAGTCTACTGTTTCCTGGAGAAAGAAGATTAGGATGTATTGAGCATAACAGAATAGGACTTCAATAGTCATTATGTGGTAATCAGTGAGGAGATTCATTGCCGTGTTTCTGCTCTGCACTTTTCAGAGATCACCTGTCTATTAAAGCAGTTGTTTTTCTTCTCTAGTTTCTTTAGAAACTGAAGAAACTTGTGCCTCTGTCTGCTGAGCCATGACACCATTACTGCTTTGTTTTAGTACTTGTGCTGTCTATTGACAACAAAATTTTATTTTGCGTTAAGATAATGCTAACAAACAATCATTACCTTCTTCTGATTATTCCATAATATCCACTGTGGCTGCTAGCTGAGATATGAAACTCAACATGCCAGAGTATTTTTTCCAACAAAGATCCATTTGACATGAGTTTTAACTACACTGTACAATAACTTTGTTTTATATCAACAAGTGACTAACTACAAGTGAGTACAGAAGAAAAACATACATGTGTAAATTTCAAAGTAATTGTTTTAACGGGTATAAAACCTCAACTCACTGAGAGAAAAAGATTAAAATGTATGTCGACAAAAATGGAAACTGCTTCCAGGTTGCATCAGCTACACACCAGTGCTACAGAAGACAAGGTGCATCACGTCTGTCACATACTTGTTTAAATTTTTATCTTTCTGCTGCTGGTACTGACGGCTCTTGAAAGTGTAGTGTATCTGTGTTGCTTGATTTCAGTGTTATAAAAAAGTAATCTTCACATAAAGGAGCTCCTCGGCCACAATCTGCCATCTGACTTGAATGCTTGCTGAATTTGACAATACAATTCAGATTCTTGCATGAATGGCAGGTACTCTAAACCATTAGCTTTTCAAATAATTTAAAAATACACTCATCAGGACACAAACAAGTGATGATAGCATAACATAAACACAATAAAACTTCAGGAAATTAGTAAAGGAAAAGTTTCCTTGTGAAATCCCAAAAAAGTATTTCAGGGCAGCGAATTCAATTAAAAAGGTGTTATATGTAAGTTTTTGCTATGGCTACATCGCCAGCATTAGCATTAACAGCTGTTTACTTACCAAGAGCTTCAGTCATTGTTGTGTTTACAAGAAAAGAGGTTAGAATACGCCCTCTGGGCAACGCTACTTCTTAATCCTTTCATTTTGGTCTTAGGGGAAACTGGACGCTACAGTGACTAACTATCGCAAAGTGGTATTGCGAGACAGAAAGGGACGGGGATATCTGGTTAGCATGCTAACTTCAGTAGAAGAAAAGAAGTGATAGAAATAGAAACAGAACAAGAGTTAACATTGACGTTGCTTTCCACCGCTGGAGACAGCTCTTGGCGACTAATGGCATGAAGTTCGATACTGAACTCGCAACGTTTCTTCTAGACTGGTAAATAAACAGCTGCTAATGCTAACATTGGCTATGTTGCAATAGCAAAAACTTACATATAGCACCTTTAATTTAATTCGCTGCCCTGAAATATTTTTTTCGGATAATTCGAGCCCACCTTCGCGTACATCTTTTTAAAAATGAGAGCCACCACCCCAGTCTTCCAGTCCTCTGGCACTGTCCCCGACCTCCATGCAATGTTGAAGAGGCGTGTCAGCCAAGTCTTTACACTCTGACTCCTCCTCAAAGGCCATGTTGGTCAGGTTCAGGAGTACCTCAAAGTTATTATTATTCGACATTAACTTTAAAAAATTGATTGAAAGCTCCAGTAAATGAGGAGTGAGTTATCATACTTGGGTTCTTGCCTCAGTTTAGTCTTCATATGTCAACAGGCCTCCACTGTTATTCAGTCTGGCTGCTTGTAAGATAACACCAAGTCATCAGGAGGGTCTTGACCAACTACTGTCCTAGACATTTTAGTGTTTCTGAACTGGAACCGGTGACCTGCATAGTCATGGCAGCTGAATGAACTAAACTCACATTTAAAATTCAATCGCACAATCTACACTTAAAATGAATCAGTATACTCTGCTTCCTTTGCTTTAATAACAGCAGATATGGAATAAATGCTCCTGGGGGCCATTATACCCTCTTGGCAGGGGTAAAAGTAATAAGACTAGTGGACTTACAGATTTGCTGCAGCCTGCCAGAAGGAGAAATAACTCTGAAGCTTGAGATTAGATTGTTATATCTGGCACAATAAGGCCATATTAATGCAAGGTTGGCATTCATAGGGTGTGGTTGACAGGTCTCAGGGGGAAAAGCTCAGTTTTCCTCCAATTTGCAGTGTGAGGGACATACTTGGTTAGACAGGAGTCGAAACAGAAACTCAGGAAAAAAATGTGTCTTTTCCATTTTTGGAGATTTGTTGTATTGTTATGAGTTAATGTTGATGTTGACTGTCAGCGTATGAAAGCAATAGCCACAAAGACCCACAGACATACTTGGAGACAAGCAAGACTGAGCTCCATCCTCAACTTCCCTGACTTCCTCTGATGATCATGTCAGATGTTTCATTGTGTGTGATTTAATTTTTGTTGGAAATGCATAAATCAATTTGAAAACCTTTTACGTTAAAATATCACTGAATCAATAAATTAAGATGGTGCTGGTGTTTAAAGTCTTTGCTAATGCTCCAGAAAATGGTATCTAAATAGAGATGATGAATAGGTGGGTTTGTTGTCAGAGCACAGCTGCTGTTTTTTATCCAATGCCATTTTTTTTGCCTTGGAGATGTATCAAAACATTAAGTTTAATTCCTCAAAGTGATCCATTTTCCTTTTCCCTCCTCTGAAATTATAGTCGAGTAATTTATTTATCGCAGAGGAAAAATTCAATTGCAACAGCAGCTGAAAACACAACAAATGACATGATGCACTGGTGAAGCTCAGCAAACATGACAGGAACTCAGTGCCTTGCTATGCTATAATTGTTTGCTTTGTGTTGCCCTGAAACAACAAAACATACAGTACCAGCTGTTTTCCATCTCAACAGGTGTTCATAAAAGTTTGCACATCTGAGCCTTTTATTCAAAACTATATAGGTGATGACATTTTAAATACACACATGTATAGTACAGATTCTGCTGTGGCATGGTGTAATTATGTAGCTGGCACACAGAGTGCATCTTTCTGACTCTAAGAAGAGAACTTCATGCAGAAGAATATGTTAAAATACACTAAGATACTCTAGTTCTAAGTACATATTTGACAGGCAACTCCAAGTCATTGAAGGATCGAAGTGTGTAATCTGATGATGCTACCTCAACTTTTCCTCAATGAATAAAAAAATATGCCTTCTTAGTTGCTTTATAATGTTCCGTCCTTTGTTCCAGTCATTGTAGAAGTATGCCGGGGAGGAGCTTTTTGTTAGTGTCATTGGGTGAATGTGAGGCCTTGAAAAGTCTGCCCTGCTCTCAGGTTAAAGGTACTATGAAAGTGCAGTCCATTCGCCATCTGTTGAATTCCACATCTACTATGCACCTCTGTCAATGATGGAAATAATGTGTGTCTGCTTGCACTTCTGCTTTTGAAAGTAGTATACTAAAAAGGCAGCCTGGACATATGTCCCAGGCAACCTTAGTATGGACATTTCAGACGATGGGCTATTTCCTCTAATATTTGGTCTGTTATGTGACAGACACAAGTATTCTCTGTACACGGTGTACTATAATATGCTCTAGAAACAAATAGTTCTTCTCTGTATAGTCACCTTGCTGTGATGTAACCCCATATAAACAGCACAGATATTGTTAATAGATGTCTGGTGAGGAGTCCTCTCTAAAAAGGTTACATTTATTAATAAAAATATTAACAGGTGAAAATGAATACCAAGGAAAAATCAACAAAATAACTTAAGCTGAAGGGGAAAACAAAAACAAAGTCTGCAATGTCACAGAAAAAGCTGCCACACACTCTCCCTCTCTACCGACCAGTGACTGGCATTTTACTTTTCACCCTCACGGAACTGGAGCCTACCACCTGCTCACGTAAGCATAGAATGAGCTAAACAGGTACAAGGCATAACACAATATGAAATAATGAACAAAAACATTCATTTAACATTTCTTGTCCACTGCTGACATCACAGTTTACCTAGGGGCACACATATAAACAGAACATCATTTACCGAAAAAACAATTTGGACCCGTCCTCCCAGAGCTCAGCAATTCCCAGTCCTCCACTGCTAAGAGGACCTAATGATGCAAGTGATCAGCTGATCTACACCAAGATCACAGGCAGATCCACAACAGAAAACACATCGTCATACACACCACAGCAGAGCTTTCTATTCATACATTATCTCCAAAAAGAATTCAGGAAGGTGTAAAATTGCTATTATTAAATGGATGTGGTTTGGAGCAGGGACAACAATCTGTTATTCAGTTATTCTTTTTCTACTATGAATTTTACACAGTACGTGCAGAGCTCTCATCACCATAACCTCCAAAAACAGCTTGAGCTAATGTTTGTGTAACACACATCTTTCCACTAAAGAACAATAAACGAGTAAATTCTCTGACGTGATCTGCGGGGTTAATGATATCTAAGAAAACAACATGATAACATGATTAAGCTTTAGTTTCTGAAGTAATTTCTCCGAAAACAGCATCACTCTTTGCTATCCGCCCACTCTTATGTATTTATATTCCGAAGTGAGGCCTCAGTTGCTTTGTAAACCTGCTACATTGTGACCACCGTGGTTTTTTGGAAACATGTGACTCTAACTTGACCTTACCTCTTCCAGCGTTCGCTTGTAAGTCCTGGAAATTCTTATCAATCCCTTCATTTTCCGTCTCTTGATAATACAAGCACGTAAATAGTCTTGCTGTTAAACAAGCAAAGGTATTTGATTTCACCTTGAAATCAGAGTCGTATTATTTTAACTGTACCCACCGAATAAAGATGAGTGCGGACAATGTGACACAAATACAGCATAACTAGTTGTACAAACAGACGGAAGGACGGACAGACGGACAGTAAGTCAGAGAGACTAGAAAGTGAGGAGTATTTGAAAAAGTCTCTGGGGGCATTTTGATACTTTACTTGGTTTTTTATACCATTGGTATCCACTTTAACCCACAAAATCTCAGGTTGGGACAGTGTACAGTGAAACAGGCTCTGATTTCAGTCATCTACTGAGAAGCTTTGCATTCATGACCTACTTTATGTTATTTTAAAAATGTGAAGACACGAAGCAAAAAATGCTGACGGTACATTGTTTTTCTATACTTCAGGACATAGGGCCTCTACAAGAACATTTCCATACCCGTATTCTAAACCTGTCTAAAGTGCTCCAAGTCGGATTTATCAAACTCTCTTAGCTCGCTCATTTCAACCTGATGGATGGCAGCTGTTCGTGACGAGGTCTACGTCGAGATAATTACCATAATCAATGCCACTAAACTGTGGTGTAAAGATGCCTGTCTGTTAGCCGAGAGTAAAAAGAGGTATTTCACACGATGGAGCTCTAGATTCTGCTGTCAGAAGTCAGTGGTGAAAAACAAAAGACGTTCAGCAGTATCTGTAGTCAAATTAATGGACCTGAAATTAATTTAATAATTATTTAATAATTTTAAAACTTTTAATTGTACAAGAAAAAAAGAAAGAAAGAAGAGTCCTCCCTCCTGACGAAAAAAAAAAAATATGAATTTAAGTTGATTTTTTTTAGTTAGTTACTTTATTTAGATTATTCAATAATAAATATAAAGTGAACAAACTGCTTTTTTCATGTGTGGAAGAAAGCAGACTGTCTGTACAGTGCATGACAGGTCTGGACGATTAGACAAATCTGTTTGTACCCAAGAGAAAATTCCAAATATGAGAAAATTGTTGAATGCGACAACCTCTCTTTTATCAGTCATACATGTTTAGAATTTGCTTTACTACTGGACATTAACTTTTAATAAAATTCATCCGATTAAAACACCTCTTTTCTACCAACTCACATTCACAGTCCCATTTATTCTCTCGCGTTCTCGTGAAATCTTCCTTTATATATTCAATCCGTTCAGTGACAAGGGAATGTCAACAGGGAAATGTTGGCTGACCTTGTAGAACGGCACAAATTGGCAGCAGACTTCGAGCACTCAAACACCCACATCCGCTTGGAATTCACATGGCTAAAAATGCAGATGACGCTCTGCTCTGGCCTTTATAAGCATCATTCGCACATAGCTTTTTCTTTCCGGAATTTTTTTTCCTTTGAGTAAATTTTTTTTCTTTAAGAATCGTCTACCTGTAGTGTAAGCACAGTGGCTCAGTAGTACTGATACTTAACCCTATAGGGTTCTTGTCCGAGTCTGTCCTGCCCACGTGTGTTACTGGGACGGTCCAGCAATGCAACAGGGGTGTTTTCTTGTTTTCTGCCCAATGTAAAGGCCTCATTGTGCTTCAAACAAAGTGCTTGTGGGATCACCTAACAGCGTCTGAAACCCCCGCTCTAACAACGGGATTGCAGGGGCTTTGTCTCACGGTTTTTATAACTTTTTAAAAACAGACAATCCAAGAATCACTGCCACTTCTCTTGAAGAAGACTGAGACCTTTCAGTGGGTCAAGCAGCATAAACACACAGAGAAAGACAAAGTAGTGACACACTGGTTGGTGTTAATGCTAATACTCTTTAAAAAGTGGTACTACATTTTTTTTGATTGTATACTGCATTTGTGTACTGTATACACACGGGGTTGGTGGGAGGCATTCATTAATGCTTTCGAGGAGGCTGCACCAGCACTATTTAACTGAAACATCCTTTTACTATAAAAGAATGTAATTGAGCGAATTAAACACACACGATGTCGGGTTTGAGTTTTGTTAAAGTTCTGTTACGTCGTGAGTTGAAAATGTAAACTGATCTTTTGGGGTACATTCGTGTGCTGAAACAGGCTCTGATTTCAGCCATCCACTGAGCAGCATTGCATTCATGAGCTACTTTACGTGGTTTGAAAACTTTGAAGACGAAAAATGCTGACGGTACATTGTTGCTCCAAGTACTCCTGCTTCCTAATAATGTTACGACGTATCTTACTCTAAAATCTTGTCTGCCACACTAAACTGAACTGTTCCCCCCCAAATAAGATCGGACTGATAATCACATGATTCCTGATATTGGCTAGATTTGCTGCATTATTTCATCGGAAAAAAAGGGTGAGCAGTAAGTCGCAGCTGATAGACTTGAGACATCCGACTTCACATGAAAAATGACTGGATGAAATGGAAAATGTACCATGCATCATCTGTTAAGCAGCACGGAGCTCAGCAAGATCCTCTAAAGACAGAGCAAGTTATTTTACATTGCTTCTTCCTCTTTTATATAATCCAAAGATGAGGATAGATAAACAGTGCGAGTATATTTTCCGTTGAATAATATTTGAATATTGCTGTTGATTTGTGTGATGGCAAGTGTGTAGGTGTGTGTGTGTTTGTGTGTTCATGTATGTCTGTTAATCGTGGTGTGGGATGGTGTTGGGTTACTTATGTCTGTGTGGTTGATTGTGGGCGAGCTCGCGCCATCTCTCAGCCCCCCTCATTTATTCCCTCTCGCTCATTTTCTCACTGCGTCAGGATGTTGTTGTCGCCGGTCAGACAGAGCAGACAGCCGAGCAAACACTCGCCCTGTCTGCCCACACTTTCACTTATCCTTCCCAGAATTCCCCAGGGCGCTGGATGGTTGCGGATATTTCATATTTCCATTTAATCATTTGCTGGTTGCTGGATTATGTCATGGTTAGAGCTCAAATGCTTAGTCGATGGACAGAAAATTAATCAGCAACTATTTTGGTACCGATGAACCAATTTATCGTTAAACTCATTTTTAATGCAAAAATGCCAAACATTCTCTAGTTCCAGCTTTTACACTGTGAGGATTTGTTGCTTTTCTTTGTCCTCTGTGTTAGAAAGCTTCATATCTTTAGGTTTTTGATATCATCAGCTTGTGCTCCAGGAAATTCTAATGGGCATTTTACACAATTTTCTGACATTTTATAGGCCAAAAGAATGAACAATCCTCAGTTGTAGCCCTAGTCATGCAACAGGAGCTTTGCACTACCTACTGAGGGTTGTTACTAATAACAAGAAAATGAAGCACTTTAACGTCGTTTCTTCGCACTTTCCATCACTAGAGTATTCAGATTCAAACTCTTTCTGTCGCGTTGCCCTTGTGGCCATCAAAGTGAATTCTGAGCTGTGTACTGTTTAGAGTCAAGTACATACAAAGATCTTTTATTGAAAAAAAGGAGGTATCCCTCATGAGTGTTTGTTGAAGCTTGCTGCCTTGAGAAACACCTGGAGAAAATCAGTACAATGTCCGAGAGCCAAAGGTGACACATTCAAATTACTGTCTGAACTAGTAAAACTTTTGAGAAATGACTCAAAATAATTGCCGATTATACTGCTATTGAATGACCAATTGTTGCACCGCTAGATTAGCTATATAAAAACAAAAGCTATGATAAAAGCATTTTCATATTTCTAAATTTGAGGTACTGAAGAAAGTATTGTTTTGATATTGTAAAAGCACAGGTATTGAGAGTCCTACTTACACCTGGGCTTTTGGCTCGGATTCACCACGTAGCAACCCTTTCAAAAAACAAAAACGGGTTTTCATACTCCTTTGAATCTAACCTTGAGCCAAGTTTGTAATGTAATTTTTAGTGCTTCGAAACAGAAGAAATTGTGTTTAATAAGCTTTTTGATTAAATGGCTGAAAATACACAGAGACAAGAGCCATTAATCCATAAACCACAAACCATCACGGCTATAGTGAAATGAAAGGCTCTTCCTATATTTCAGGTCTCATGACACAAACTGTGTGTGGCTACGAGATGGTCCATTTTATGCTGCCCTCCCCTATTCACAGAGTATCAGAGTATAAGACAATAACATTAGCAACGACTGTTTAATTTACAGCTGCTGCTGGATTTACAGTCTCCTTCACAAGCTTCTCAGTGGCCAACAGTGTTTATACTGAGCGGTCAGGGATAACACTTCTACGTGTCCCTTTGAACGTATAAAGCAGGGCAGTGTAAAAATAGCACAGACACTTTAGATATATTCAGGTTAGAAATGTCAAATAATGTAGATGTGAAACATGAAGCAAAATACGTCATATTCAGTGGCTGAACTGAAAAGAGCCATACTGACAACTCGCCTCATGCTACCAGCCATTAATTTCCTGTTCCACACTGCCGTTCTCTCTCAGTTCTCATTAGCTCTGTCTCTCAGTTAGGAGTGAATTAGAGTGGGAAATCATTAATTATCATCAATAATTAGCTGATAACTTAATTTGCTTCTACTGGCCTTTAATGAACTTTCTCTCTTCATAAGGATGTATAAACTCTGCAAAGCCTACAGAGACTTTTATTTTTTCTTTAGCCAGATTTATTCATCTAGTTGTTCAGTAAACTGTTATGTTAATTAAAACGCTTAAAGTTGAACCCCCCCCCCCAGAATATCCTCTACAACTAAACACACACACAGGGTCATTCAGTCTTAAATAACTGCTAAACCTTAAAATCAATGAATGTTTATGGGTCTCATTAGTGAAACTGTTTCATTATGTTCTCAAAGAGGAATTTCAAATGCACAAAAAAAAAAAAAAGAAAATTCTGAGAGAAAAGCGAAAAACTTTTGGTGTATGTGTCTCAAAATTCAGTTCACAGTTCTTTTGTCCATCTCAAAGCACTTCCGGACTTCCCCCGCCTGTCTGTGGTTGACAAAAAAGGGTTAATACCTATGATGTATGTTTTGATTTATAGTTCAGTGTTGGATTTCTCCTGTTTATAGCACCGCTGCAACTACAAATGAATTGTATGTGATCAGGCAAAATCATACTTAATTATATCCCCGACAATAACTGTTTACATTCTTTCATTTGCTTTATGGGACAAATTACTTTGGTCATTTTAACTATATTATTTTCATTGAAACTGATTTGCCCATTACTGGACCGCTATCTCCCATTAGATTGTATAAAAGTAATTTGCAATATGTAAATTCCAGTAACTATCTTGGTAATATGCTTACCACAAGCATGTGTGATGACAGCTTGAACAAGTGCCAGACTCGTTCTGTGTACATTAGGACTAACAGACTCCTGTGAAAGTTCAGGCGATGCTCAGTGCAGGTGAGACAAGCTCTTTTTAGGGCTTTCTGCTCCCTGGTTTTTCTGTCTGCCTTACTGGTGCCCATACAGGAAAATTGCTCTCGACAGACTCCGAGTAGCGTATAACAATGCATTTGTATAATGTTTACCTTGCCTGGCAGATGTAGCCCCAGCAAGATGTTTTTGACCAACTATACCAATACTTTTGATGCCTTAATGAAAAAAGGTAAAAGACACTGTATACCAGTTTATACAGCATCTCCGCACATCTACAAATCACATCGTTGACATACTTCTAAGTTCAACAAGTCCTTGACGCACAAGCATAAATCCAACTTCGCCCCAAGACCATTTATTCCTACTAAAGACCTAAATCTTTAAGGCAGCTTATTTTTATAACAATGATGTATCAAACCAAAATGTGAGAGGTCTCACACTGATGAACCTACAGAGCATTATCACCGGAAAAAACCCACTGTACACTACCTGCTCGACACCAGACAGCAGACAAACGCAGTTAGCGACTAGCTGGTGAACATAGTGGAGCATTTAGCAGCTAAAGAGTGAGATATTTCCCTCAGGACTTGGTGGAGACCAAAGTGGAGACCAAAAACAGAACTAAAAAAGAGAGTGAATATTGGATTTACATTTATCAGGTGGACACAGACAAGACTCCAAATAAATGATAATGTTGCTGCGTATCTGCTAGATGTATCAGGCTTTGGCTACACAGACAATACTTGTTAGTAGGATCTATCCGTTGTTAGTTTTTAGCCTTTAACATGATTTATTGACAGTAAGAAAAATGTACAATATCATGAGACTCATCCTTTGCAGTACAAAGAATGGTTCTGGCCTTCAGAAGCCCATAAGTCAAACCTTACGGCACATATGACATGACACTCACTCACTACGGGCATTTATCTCCTCACATGTTGACGTCCCCCTCCTGACACAGACACACGCCATGTACAGAGTCAAAACCTGACCTGTCACATCACTGGATGTGGACAAGAAGCATTACCCTCCAACACCACCTACTTGTGAGCTGCAGAGGGCATGACCCTCATCCCTGCCTCCCCTCTGTAATTATTTTCAGAGGGAGGATAATTGAATAGAGGCCGGATCTATAAGACAATATGTTTCAGCTTGCTAAGAGGTGGTCCAAGAGAGATTTTTATGAGGTTTTGAGGTTGATGAATCCTATGACTAAATGTGAGTGGCTGTTTAAGTGTCTTTACATTTCAATCTTCCCTCTTAAAGCGAGTCCCTTTATACCAGCAGCCTGCCGATAATGATAATCAGTAATAGTCACTGTGTAATCTCTCACACAATTTCAAATAATTGCTGTACGATTACAGGCAGGATGATTATTGTGGAAAAATTCTAGCTTCTGTCTCAGCCTGATTTAACTCCTCTAATTTAGTTCCCTCGTGTGCCTCCCGCTTTATTGCCTGAACTGAAACACTCCACCAGGATGTTCAAGGATAGTGCCTTTATTTTTACAGCAGCTGTTTGTTTTGCTTTAGCACGAACAATGAACCTCCTGCTGTTGTACCAACTTCAAACATATATAGAAAGAACAGAGATGCATTTACTACTGATAAAATGTCTTTTCCTGCTAAATTCAATAACTTCAAACTCCCATGGGAAAACAAAGAGCGGTGCTGTTGCTAATCCTGCTCAGCAAGGATGTTTTTCCTCTAGTGAGACTGTTTAAGTAATATTGGAAAACCCATTATATCTTGAAGAAAATTGAATCATAGATGCAGGGTGGTTAATATATAATGTAAAACAAGCAGAACTGTCATTACTGAGAAGAAAAAAACCCAAGTCAAAAGTCCATTTCTAAAATGAACAAACCACAGACCATGCTCTGTGATCTGACTACTTAATTTTGCTTCAATTTAAGCATACGATTCTGGTGTAATAACACTTCATCAGTGTTGTATCCTCCCAGACTGATGTTTTTCGAAAAATATTTAGCCACAACCCCAATAATGTATTGATTTGTGGTGATCTCAGTCTGTGTTTGCCCAACGCTTTGGTCCCGAGCGACAACTGCCGGCCAGATTTCCAGAAAAATATGACATTGTCTCAACATTAAATAAATTACAGACCAACTGGACCACCAGACCACCATCAGTTTACAATATCCACCAGTACACAATGAAATTTAAAAATATATAATGGTCAGATTTACATTATTTTCTGAGGACATTACTTGCTCTCAAGAAATCTCATAATGTGATAGAGAAATTGCGAAGAGGGTGAAATAAAGACTTGATTTTAATGAATAGATTTTTCACAAGCGCCACTCTCAAAGAAACTTTACATTTTTGCCCCAGTATTTGTTAAGCTCTTAGAAATGTGAAACTGTTTGTATTATCTACTATTTTTGCATTGCAGAGAGTAATTCCATGTCACACTGTCATGCCCATGCATGAGAATTAACACAGAAGAAATGTAGGTAGCATGGCGTAGTAAAAAACCAGAGGATGCCAAGGGAGGCAGGTCATCTATGAAGGCGCAAAGTGAGACATGTATCTACACTTTTGGATTTCAAGGTTGTATGGGGTTTTCCTCAGCCACAGAATGAGATTTATGCATTTAATTTGTGATCAAATTAAACAGACACAGTAAACAGATCATTAAGATACATGACTTACACTCATCTCTATCTTTTTAACATAAAAAGCTTAGAACCTACTCAGTTAGGAGTACAGCTCGGTGCAGTATAACACACCGCCCAAAGAAACAGCCCATTTTACTGCACAAGTTAAGTGGAATACAAGGCTGACAAATCAAGCAACCACCAGACCTCTACACAGGACACACACACACACACACACACATACACATGCACGCACACACAGGCACACAGGCGCACACACACACACACACACAGCAGTGACCTAACAGGTGACCCGTCCGGAGCTGCTGAGTGTGTTTATGGACAGCATGCAACGGCGAAATTCAGCAGGCCGGACCATAATAAATAAAATAAAATAAAATAACAACAGCTACGTTCAGGCAAACAAGGCATATTACAATTTAGCTTTTACAAGCAATGTGACCACAACAATTGCACAGAATGTACATGACAGAGACAGGCACGGGGCCATTTTGGCACCAAGAAAGCCACGGAGATAGCAGATAACTCACCTACCTAATTTGAAGAAGTCGTCATCTGTCATCTGGCAGCGAGCCGTTCAGTTACCAAAGGAGACTCCAAGGATACTTTGCCTGTGTCCAACTCTCCCCTGTCCACATGTCCACATGTCGTCTTCTTCCTCTTGTTCTTATAAACAGGGCCCAGGTCCAGCATTCAACCATTTTGGGCAGTAGTTTTTCACCCACAGCCCTGAAATCTTCCCTCCGTCGCTAGTAAACAACTAAGTGGCTGACTGGCAAACAAAAGCATGGAATCTGTTCACATTAAAAAAAAAAAAAAAACCACATACACACACACAGGGAATCTTGTCAGTTAACTCTCTTGTGTCATTTGAGTAACGTTGCTGCCAACATTTTATGGTTTCATTGGTGCCAAGTCTCGTTGCTGGGGCTTTCCTTCACAGTTTTTCATGAAAGTAGCTACTAATCAAGGTAATGCCATCCTCACTTGTGCTCCACCACCTAGACCAGCTGTGGCTACTAAACACTGACACCCAAGGGGGCGCTCTTTCACCCAGTGAAAAACGATGCGCATTAATCTCATGCATGCTCAGGTCCAGCAGTGGTGCACTCCCAACCAGCTCTGGAATATCACAAAGTACATTAGTACGTACATTTACTGTACTCTCAATAGTAGAGAGTAGTAGTCCGGTCGTGACGGTGATCAATTTCATTATGTAGTACTCAGTATTCATATTGCCGTTGTCATGCACTGCCCTCCCCTCGCCTCCATGCATTTCAACACAAGCAAGCAGACATATAGCTACAGACACACATATCCAGGTCTTTCATATCAGTAACTCCATGATTTACTTTGCACATCACAACAGCGTGTTTTTTCTCTTTTCTCCTTCTTATTTTCCTTTTCACTCATCCTTTTCTTTTCAGGTTTACTGAAAAGGCCACTTTTTACTCCACTACATTTATTTGGCAGCTGTTGTTGCAAGTTACTTTGTAGATTAGCTTTTGCATATACAATATAAAATCAGTATGACGCCTTGTTAAGGACAAAACTACCCAACAATATATGAAGTATATAACATTAGTTCCATATCAACCAGCTACAACAGTAAAACGCCACTTTCATATCCTATATACTAACAGGAGGCCTTTTAGTTGCAAGATGGGTCCTTTTAATTTTGAATACAGGACTTCTATTTGTATTGCTACTTTTACACAAGTAAGATAATCAAATACTTCCTCTAACACTGCACATAACACATAAAAGCTTAGAAAACACTTTTGTATTGATGTATAGTACAGAACTGGGGCACTGTATTAGTCTAACTAAGTAACTAACTAACTAATTATAATTTAGTGTTTATCAGAATGGTTACATTAGAAAAACCCAGAACGAATTCCAGCCAGTCGCTGTGAGAATGACCATTTTAAAGACCTTATATGCTCATCATTTTTACATCTTTTGATTTGTTGTTCTGTGGTGAGGAAAGACAGAAACTCAAACTGAAAATTGGGAGCAGGGTAGCAAACTGTGAGGATGCAGGGCCGAGTGCCATTATAAAGACGTATGGGGATGGATTTTGGCCCGTTAAGTGCTCAGGCAGCGCCAAGCAGACTGGAGGATGCAAAGCTCATCACATAATTTCCAAAGTCATTCGTAAGGCACATCACTACACCCAGCCACACGGAAAAACATCAAATTTTTATGACTTCTGGGAGCCAGTTTAAACATCCAGCAGATTGAAAAAGAATGGGGATGTTGAGCGTTTTTGTCGGACGGCTTAAGATGGCAGAAGAATCTCAACCAATAGCACTGAGTGATATTTGTCTGACATTAAATTACTGTCTTTGTTACAGTGTTGCCCTGGACAACGTGACTGTAGTAAAATTCAGTCATGATTAGTCTATTATATTGCTTTTTTTTTTTTACTGCATTTGTGTGTAATAGTCAACAGGGAGCTGTCACCAAAGTGTTTCCATTCTGTTTGTTATTGAATTTGAATAAGCACCCCCCCCCCGATGTGAGCAGCACTATGTGTTCATACTGCTAAACTTTTACAGGTCCTAGAACATGTTAAACTCATTTGTTTTTGTATTCATTCAAGAATTGCTCCATCATGACAATGCTAATCTAGTTCAGCGAGGGCTATTGACCACAAACAGTGTTAAATGCATGCATCAGTCAAAGAGAAGTGACTGTTTATTGACACATTGGTCACTAATGTGCAGTAGTTGTGTAGTCAGCCACAAAAAAACAGTGAACAGTGAATTTTCCTTGTCAAATTTATACATTGCAATACCTGGTACATTTGAGGCATGTCTGTTAAGTCTGCCACTTTGGTCCAGACTGGAATATTTCAACTACAATTGGATGGATTGCTTTAAAATTCTCGAGAGACACTTGTGGTGACCAGAGGACGAATCCTACTAACTTTAGGGATCCCCTGACTTTTCATGCACTAGTGGCACCACCAGTGGGTCAGAAATTCTCTTGTCCTGTGAAATATCTCAACTTTGTACAACAAAACTATACAAATTAGGTACAGACATTCATGCCTCCCTGAGAATTAATCCGTTTATTTAGGTAATAGCCTGACCACCACAAGTTTGACATTTGTGATTTTAAGTGTGAAATGTCAAAACATGGATGGATTAACATGAAAATTTCATGTCCCTCTCGGAATGAATTGTAATAACTTTGGTGATCCCCTGACTTTTCCTCTTGCGCCATCATAAGGTCAGAAATCATAATTTGTCCAATACTTGGATTTATTCCTGCAAAATGACATTCCATCATCCTAAAATGGACTTTACGCAAATATCAGGATGCTAACATGCTAAACTAACATGGTGAACACGGGGAACATTAAATCTACTTTGCATTAGCATTTAAGCATTATCATTGTTAGCATGTTAGCACGCTGACACCGTTTAGCTCAAAGCACAACCTCACAGCTGGAGACTCTTTGTCTTGTTCCTTTGTATGTATATATATATATATATATAGAGAGAGAGAGAGAGAGAGAGAGAGAGAGAGATAGATAGATATAGATATAGATACATATTAATATGGAGTTTAAATGCATACCAACATCAACAAGAAACGGCGTCGCCATGGAAATGAATCAGGGACTTTGGATTCAGTGTCTACTCGCTGTGTTTCCTGAGAGCATCAGAGTGAGAGTGTTTACACTAATTCTATTAGATACAACGTTGACAAATACCACTGAGAGGGTGTACAAAATCCTATCTGAGTCATGTCTTCATTCCAGGTTTGTTTGTTGTCGCTGTTATCTTGGTGCTAAATGACACAAGGTCATAACAAGCTTAATAGACAGGCTGATAAAAAAGAACAGAGCCTTTTAAGCTTGAACTTGAAAGGTGCCCTCACATGACTCCGAATGAACACGCATGCACGCACACACCCGCACACAGGCACACACGAACGAACACGCACAAACACACACAGAGAGGAGGTATTATCTCTGGCTACTGTTTAATGTTTACCCTCCTGAACACTGAACAAAAAAAAATGATCAAAAAGGTATTATTACGGTTTTAATGCCCTTCCATTCAAAATAAACTACAGTAACAACAATAACTTCTTTTCGCATTATTGATTCTCTAATTTATTGACACTCGAATGACTTTTTATGATGTTCATATATATTTTGTACAAGGTTTTTATTGTAGCCAATAGAACAGGCACAAAAAGGTACACAATATGCTTTTTAATCAGTCAAACATTGCTTTAGCAAGTTATTAATGTTTAAGGCTTTGATAAAGTTTCTCCATTGCACCATACAGTCCAGGTAAGTATCATGCCATCTGTTTTTCCACTCAAATCTTTAGAATTGATCAAGTTGTCTACCAGCCTTCCAAAAACGACCTACTATTTCTGCAGAATACTGGATTTTTTAATTTTTCTTTTTCAATCTGTTGTTCTTAAATATGCAGTTTTGTTGCTGATTATTTGACATTTGCTTTTTTGGAACAGTTAAACACAGTTTTAACTATTGCATCAATTATGTCTAAGGCGAAACTAATTGCCATGCAGTGAATAAGCAGTATAATTTGGTAAACATGGCTCTCTGTCAGACTGAACCTCCACAGGAGCGTACGAAGGAGAATAAAGTCAGATGTAATGTGCTATTGTATAATTAATATCAACCTGAGGCAAAAACCACAGATGCTGAAACAGTGTCACACTGGGCAAAATCAGAGCACTCACAATTGCTGATTGTTGCTATATAAACCAATTATATAAAACATTAGACATATTGAGATATTGAAAACTGTTCTCCTAATCTAAGACTCTTCTTTAGTAAGTGGCAGAGATTTAATAAAGGCTTTATGGTGGTTGCTAATTGATTCTCCGCATCAGTCTTCTTCCTGAAAAGAAGCAAGTGTCCTAATATTTAACATGGTCGGTAGAAACTGTATAATCTTACCATTCATTATCACTGAGGCGAAGAGGGTGATTATTTAATTTTTTTTTTTTTTTTTTTAAGATACAGGCTTGACTGCTAAGGTTAGACAACTATTGATCAAAGATGAGTGTTTTTGTAGGACAGGAATCACTAAGAAGGTGTGGGAGGATGGATTTATATCTGTGTCTGCGTTTGGACGGCTGAGAGCAACAGTGATAGACTGCAGGGTAGAAGCTGATAGGCCGCTCGAGACGACTGGCCACAATTCTCCCGCTATCAGTAAAAAAAATAAATAAATCAGGTGAAAGATTGAGAGGAAAACAATGTGGCAACGAAGCACTGAATGTTAATGAGGTAGTCTATACGTCAAAGTGTGACTGTTGAGGTCATTTAAATTTTGCTGAAATGACCTACAGCACCTTTGGATATATTTGTGCATGCGTTTTGTCCCACTGGAAACCACATGTCCATTCTCTTATGATGGGTGAACAAGCTATTTACATATCTTTCCATTTCATGGTCAACATGGCTCATAATTTAGGGTTTTCTAACAATGTCGTGGAGCGATAAGGGAGGAGCAGCAGTGAGGACATCGTCAGTCATTTTTTGTTTGTCCAAGGAAACTATCCTGAGTCTGACTGCTGAGTTAGCAGGAGAACTGAGGGCTGCCACTTTAGGAAGCCACAATATCTCATCTCTACTCCAGGACACACAGCCAAACCTTTTCCAAAGCAATCTGAGTGACTGTGTCCATGGACATGGACGCTACTGGATCCTCTCTGCAGCCAGCCGGCGACCTTTTGACTCATCCGTGTTGTCCACCTCACCTGAGGTTACTTTGTCCTCAGACAAAGCACAGCAGCAATGTCTTGCCTTATTCCCTCAGCGCAGTCTGCGAACAAAGACTTTGTCCATTTATTAAAAGCATAAGCAAGTTAAAGTGGAGGCATCCATCGTCAGCCTGATTAATTTGGTTGTAAGTAATGAGAGGTCCGGGAGGAGCAACCATGTAATTGAGAGTGAACAGACATCTTTCTTTGCATAATTGTCCACGGAAGTAGAGCATTAAAGAAAGAATAGCAGTAGTGGCCTACCAACATCCTCCAAGACCACAGTCCAAACAATAAAAAAGTAAGTGAGAAATGTGCTTCACCTTTCGCAAGATATTTCCATTTAACCATTTAACCACCAACCCTCTTGGTGAAGATAAAAATGCTAGAACTGATGCAGCTGTGTGAGTGCTGGGCCACTGAGACTGAACTCAACTGAACCTTATTTCAAGCGTACTAAGTTTTATATCCATACTTCATATTAACACCAATATGGGACAATACTGTAAATCATGATGCAGAAGTGTTTTTTCAACGGCCTTTCCTCATAAAAATTATACATCCTCAGTTTATTGAGCTTAACAGTGATGAATAATGGGACGATAAAGCCTCTAATGGGCCCACTAGAATTTATCAGATGCAGACAGCACCCTTACTCAGCAATAAAACGACTACATGGTGTGCAGAGCCCAGAGAGAGAGAGAGCCAGGTGATTTGCACAATTCATGACTAATTGAATTAAAGTCTCAAAATCAGTCACAGATGTCATCTATAAAGCAATGAAAAGGTCTATTGGGGAGGGTATATTGAACAAGCACTCCGGGGTCTTTTTTCAGCATCTTTAATTCTTCATTGTCAGGCAAGTCCACACCTAGACGCTAGGACTCCGTTTAGAACTATTGGCTCTGAGCAGATTAAACATTTGAACGCTCAGGCCTTCATATACTTTGCTCAGGGGCTACCTGACTGTAGCTTAGATATAGACTGCAATGTTCTCTTACAACCTCAAAAGGAGGTCGCCGATTTCCCTACAACTGTGGGGAAGTCAAGTTCGCTGACAGTAAGATACAGTTAGAGCTTCTTTTCATTGTAATTAGTGATTTTGACATTGCTGCACCTGCATACTGCCAAATTCTTTATACACTGGTGCCATTTAAACTGGCATTTCAGTTTTCTCTTTAAAACTTTGTCTTCTTCCCTCTGTGAGAATTAGTGTCCTTTTGAACTTGGCAAGTACTGCTGGAAAGATCACCATACAAAATGCTAAGGTGTAAAAAGCCAAAAATTCTAATATTAGGAAAGAAGGTTTTGCACACTGGAGTCAGATGTGAGTACTTAATGATAAAGGCTTTGTTGTTTGAGGGACTATTTTATCGATATTTTGACAAAAAAAGGGATTACCTAATGTAGATTAAGAGGAGCTTTGGTAACTTTTTGTTACGCTCCACCTGATGACCAAAAGAACACTTTTTTAACATGAACACATTTAAATAAATAGACACTTATAGTTGGTATAATATTTTCATATAATATATAATCATATTTTCTGTACTCCAGTCTTTGAGAAGTAGACATATCTTACTCCCCACAAAAGTATGAATGATTATTTTTGTTTTATTTTAAGCAATGTAAAAATGCAATCATTTAAAGTTTTGGCTTTGGCTCATGACTCACACCTCTGAACAAAATCTGTGAGTGAAAATATTTATTTCAACAGTGTAGAGAGACACATTGTTCCATTTATTGGCCAATGGGAAAGACATTGCATAAGGTCAGCAAACAGTAGGAGCGTACACATGCTTTGCAATGGCCAGCAGCATTTAACAACATTCACAGTGTTCAAACCATTCACCAGTGGACAACAACCACATCATTCTCAGTTAGATTATCAGTAACATATGTGTAGAAATTTCAGTCCAGAAAAGAAGACCACCAGGATTTACAGTAACATCTAGAACGCCGCACTCAGCTTTATACTTTTTCTTTTTTTTTTTTAGGAATGTTTCTGACTCTTTTTCAGTTTTGAGGATTTTTTTACACATAGGAGAATTTTGAAACATGCAATGTCCCTTGCCATACTCAGCAAACTGGGGACTTAGTGGTTTTTAGACCACTGGGCATCCATTACTCAGTTTTTGAATATATTGCTCAGTTCGGATTAATTAATTAGTATGACGGTTAAGATGTATAAATATTTAATAACAAAACATGCTTCGGCAGTCACAAAAGCCCAATGCATATTGAAGACATATGATCATGTCCTTTAATAAAATAACAACGTTACACCATCATATAAGCCAAGAACACTGCAACAAAATGAATCAAAAGTGCATTGCATGTTGAACTGATACAAGTCAAGTAGCGACAAAGATGTAAAATACCAAAAGGACACTTTGAAAAGTAGAAAGATTTTTTTTTTCATCACAGCAACATGTTATGAATCCTATCTATGACAGATATACCAAAATATCTGATGGAAAAAATACAAAAGGTTTACAGCATTCCTCACCTTAACACGGAAGAATACCGCGGACAAAGGAACAGGGACTGTGTGAGAGCACAGAGATAGCCCTCATCTGAGAATCGTGTCTCAGAGTCTGAGTTTGGAGAAGCTTGAGTCAGGGTGCCGGAGTTCTTGTTTAACATTCAAAAGCAGAGGTAAAACGTGAACAAAAGATAAGAAGATGGACATCTGATAGACATCCAGTATTTACTTACATTCCGTAGTGGAGACTTGGCTGGTGGGCCAAACCTGTTTCCATTGTACTGTACTGTATGCACATCTGACACTATCAAATGCTCTTTCTATAGATTTGAAAAACACTTTGCTTGTTGGACCTGCCAGGTTGGTTCTCCCCTCTTTACATGATTACACTTAATGTCTGACTTGTTTGTCCCTTTACTGTATGTTCATCTGGAAATGGCTTTTGAAACAAAGCTTATGACAACAGTCTTACAATATGGAAGTTGTACAAGCAAACTCTGCTTGGTGGCAGCTACAAACTGGCAGAACATGTGAAGCCGCTGGGCCAGTCTGTGCTTTCTTGATACCACAGAGACAAGAAACCGAAAAGATCTCATCCAGTTATCCAGTTCTTTCAAGAAAGGACACCTGCTCATTGCTTTGAAATGTGAAAGATTAAATGCTTTTTTGTTCTTCTACCCCCACTTTAGGATGATAGAGTACAATGTTGGTGTTATATATGTTACAGAGATGGTCCTAATGATTATTATGGCACAATTTTTTTTTTTAAATGGGTCAGAAATTCAATTATCACAAGAATACTAAAACATCAGACTGTAGGAGTTCAGAGGAAGTTGACAGAATATACTCAACAGGTAGGAGGGAAACACATTTAAATATGCCATTTTTTCAGTATTTGGAAAATACACATTTAAAAAGTGAGCACAAGTGCAAAATATCAAATGATCAAACATTTTTATCAGGAACAATCTCATCTCATCTTGTCTTGAAATGTCAAGTTACCAAGTGACTCCTCAGCTCATGAGACATTCAGTAAACAGCTTCCATGCAATAGTGACATGAGTGAGTGAGATGGAGCCAGCATGCAACATCAAATTCTCCGAGCCTCCTCATAAAGCCTTTTTCAAATCATTATGTAATTCTACCCTCCCGTCTGTGCCGGTGCACGACTGGTGTGTAATCGCCTACTGAAATGGCCTGTTCTTTATAGAGGTCAACACCATTTAAGCATGTGAGCAGCCAGACATGACAGTCCTTCCAATTAAAGCTTGAATGACCTTTGTTGTGTCTTTTCTTAAAGGGGTTCATACGTAACTTGGACATTAATATGCATTTTAGTAGCAAAAAGCAAACTTAGCTCTGAAACACTTCTTAATGAGGCCACACATTAATTATCATCGCCTTTGAAGTTTACACCTTGTGGATCACTAAACTGGAGTTTGCGGATATTTTCATAATATAACTGTGTAACACCCCAAGTTGTAATGAACATTCATATCATATAAGAGTAACCTGTACTGCAGAATCACAGAAAACACTGTCTGTAAACATTGTGTATGTTTTTACTGGGTCCATTAAGGAGGGTTGAAATGTGTCATGTTTTCTATTTAAAAAATTAAAGTATTATTCTTCCATTTTCCTTTCCACTGTGGGGCTTGGTCAGTATGTAACACCCTGGAAAATTCACTACCTCCTATAGGGCCAACTACTTTAAAGGCGATGTTCTTTTGTGTAATTATTTTTCCTCTACTGAAGAGCAGGAAGCTCAAGAGTCTCCTGGACAGAGAGCTGAGATAATTACATGATGCAGATTCCAGTGGAAGATGGCCGGGTCAGTCGCAAACCCAACATATCCCGCAGCAACTTGCGGATAAATGTAGTCATTGTTTTAAATGCATTAACTGAACCCCAGATGTTACCGCCGAAGCCTGTATTAACTGCTGCACAACATGAACAAATGCCTAGAATAAATACTGCTAATGCAGCGACACAAGCTCAGTTAGTGGAGCACTCATTAAAAGGAACACTGCTCATGTCAGTGTGATAGCACTTAGACCTTAATGAAAACTTATCCCTTGCTGAAAATACATTTTTCAAATGTTAACAAGCGATATACCACAGGTAATTGTCGACGCCCATTCATAGCTGGCAATGAACTCAAGAAGAATCACGAATAATACTAAATAATTTGTTTCTGTGCAACACACTTGTTTTGTTTCCCTCTATTTTTTTTTTGTTTTCACTCACCAACCAAGGTTAATCCTTTGAGTGGGCTACTAAGGCAGAGTGGCTTCACAATCAATACAAGATAAACTCCACTCTCTGTTGGCGGATAAACAGATACATGGAAACAGAAAATGCTCATCTTTCGCATGGCTTTTGCAGATAACAATTTCCGATGGGGAAATTATCAATGTGCTTGTGTGTATTCTCACATTCGACAGGCAAAGGCAAGACCAGGCAGGGCAGAGTGTACAGTACATTAGTCTAATCTTGTTGGCTGCTGTGCTGAGAAGGCAGAGTTCTTGGTTGGTGCTGATGAGAGAGAGATTGTCCCATAGCCTGAAGGTTACCATGACAGCAAACGTGTCCATCCTTGAGGTGTCTTTCACCAACCTTAACAAATACATTTACAGTATATACAGCAATGAGATGGTGTTATACAAGACAAAGTAGCCAAAAAAAGACCATGTTTACACCACTGTAAAAGGAATGGATTGCCATTTCTTTCTAAAAGCATTCTTCGTCAATTACATTTGGTCAGATGGAAGCAAAACACCTCATTAAAAAGTGCCTCAATTTCATCTGAGACCTCTGGGAAATTGCAGTAAAGGACATTTACATGTACCTTTATTTAGAGGTAGTATCAGGGCTACAAGTAAACAGTTTAGCAGGCAAGAAGAAAAATTATGGATTACCGAAGGACACGCTCAAAATGTTCAGGGGTGCCACCCATCAAATTAAAAGCATGAAATGAATTAATATGGCTAGTTTAAAACACACTGTACCTGCAGCTACAACCCCGTGTACTGGCAGAAGTACATTAATGTGACCACCTTACACTGTTGAATGCTTGACGTAAGGTTTTGATACCACAGCAGATTGTGTTTAGCAGTTGCACAAGCAGCTTCAAACGTTCGAAACAAAATGTAGGTTGTCTGTGTTTTGGACAGTCTGGACATGATCTTCAGTGTTCCATTATTGTTCTGCTAATCAACCTCAAATCCAAAGAGCACTCTTCTCTCTACTTATATTAATAATACTGGTCATAAGACTGCACCAATTATCTTTTTTTTTCTCCAAAAAGATTTGGCTGGTGAAATTAGGTCCCCTTGCCAGTACACATTGTGTACTTAACAAAGCACAAATGCTTTTAATCCAATGAAATCGGCAGGGATTGCTCTATGACACTCAGCTACAGCCCTGTAACTACAGTACCAGCCTGTCATGTGCAGTCTCAAAATGTTAAAACTTAACAAATCTACAATTCTGTCCCTCACACACATTCATACCAGTGCATTCATAGTCAGGATAGAAGGTGGCTACAAACTAAAAGCTTCACATTTCGTAGTCCTGGCTGCTAGCCGAGGAACACCACATACAGTGTTTTATAAGGTTTAAAGCAACTGATAGCTAACAGGCACCATCATCAGCATTCAGCTAAGAAACAATTAATTTCATATTACTACAATATACTAATAAATACTCTTACAATCAACAGATGGCTCCAGTTTAGGATTTGCATTTTTCTTCTGAATGACCAGTGATCCTTTTTAAACAAAGTTGTTATATTTCATGTAAGATATGCCAAAGCTATTTACAACGTAGTGTAAGCTATTTACATTTGCAATTTTTAAATTTACAGACATTCACAAAAACTATTTGTCCTTTAATTGTCTTATGGCTTCAAGTTGTTTAAAGAAATGACGCAGATCAGAAACTAAAAAAAAAGCGCACGAGATGCACCACTTCCATATAAGTCATTTTAGAGTCGCCCATATTCAATGCTTGGGCCTGGAAGATGTTATTATCAAGACGGAAAACTAGCAGTGAGAGAGTTCCTGGGAGCCATGCTGTAGCCAAATGCAAGAAGTGACACGGTCATGCATCCACATGCTGGTTAGGTGACTTTGAATGGAATGTGTTTTAAGCAAAACAAATGAACCCACAGCAGAAATGCCTGGTTCTCATTAACACTGCTGCAGAGACTACTCTTGTCCCCCAGTGCACAATATCCTTCAGTGTAGAGGGTTCCATTCTTTTGTTTTTCCATAACACATCCAAGGCAATACTGCATCCATTTTCACATCCATCCAATCTGTACTGGCTTTAAGTCACCAGATAGCAGCTCCTGCCAAAAGTCGACTTAGCTACTTTGTGGTTTATGAAGGTTGTTGCTGTCTCGGCTCTGCTTGTTAAGAGCATCCAGTGCCACTTGGGTCTCCTTGCAATCCTCTCTGGAGCAGTTGGACACGGCATAAGCGACAATGCAGAACTTGCGGAAGAGGATCTCCCTGAAGAGCAGATAGACCCACGGGTCCAGGATCTGGTTGAGGGAGGCCAGGCGGATCACGGTCAGAAAGAAGTTACAGTCTAAATGGACATCCTGGCTGGAGGTGTGATTGGACATCACTGCTGTTGAATTGCACTCATGGGAGGATACCTGGGTGGAGACCATTCTCAGCATCAGCACCTGAGGGGAGAGGCAGCAACAAGTTGGTACCAACAAACGTCTGTCGACTGTCCTGTCGACTGTCCATAATATGATTCTGAAACAAGGCCCAAAGTATTTTAAATATTAGATACACTGAGAGAATTAGGAGAAATTGTGTCATTTAGGGAAATGTACCACTGAGAAGACCCTCCAGAAGTCTATATTCTATTATATACACTCTTACTGGCTGAGAGATCTTTTTTCTTTTTCTTTTTTTTTTGCCTTTGCAGGCAGCTTCTTTCATATTTAATGTGACTGATCACAAGACAATCCTAAGAAATTACTGTATCAAACAACTGGGAGAAAAACACAATATTCACACTCTAAGTACTCACACTCTGCCTTTGCTGCTGCCACATTGGCTTCTATTAATATCGCTGGTGGGTCTGTTAAATATATGACTGACAATGCAAGACCTAACAGCACACTGAGCAGACCTCCCAAGCAGGACTGGGCTAAGTGGATTGCTCCTTAATGGCAAATGGCAGCAGCGTTTCAAAGGAAGCACACATGACAGCATTTATCTAACTAGGAACTATGGCTTATGTTTGCGTGTTTGGGGCAAAGAGAAGAGAAATGAAGGTAAATAATTTACATGACCACAAAATAGTATTTTGTATCAAATCCTCAGTGACATCCCGCCATAAATTATTAGTACAGGAACTATTGGTTGTGTGCATGTAAGCAAGGTATTGGCCGCAGTCGCCTCTACAAACATACCAGCAGAGGAGACCAGCATACAAGCAGGACGCACATAATCCCTAAAAGTTGAATGACGGTCTCCGTGGTGAGTCGTTCCCAGTGTTTTGAAGACTGAGACGTGCCTGACTTTGTTTTGCACCGGATAATTAAGCCCCGGATCGTCACCACATTGCAGGAAAGTGTCACGAGCAGAGAGAAAATCCCAAGTAAAGCGAAAGTAATGGCGAAAAACATATTGCCCGCGACTTCTCTGTCCCCCGTGCTGATAAAGCACCAGGTGCCCGGCCACTGCCGCGTGTATTTCCCAACCCCTGCAATGGGCAGCAGGGAAAAGAGCAACACGAGAAACCATGTGACGGCCAGAATCTGCTTTGTCACACTTGTCCTCATGTTATTGGAGTACCAGTGTGGATTTGTTATCGCCGTGGCCCTTTCAATCGCCATGGCACTGGCCAAGAAGAGTGCGCACAGGCCAAAAGTTGTCATACACACACCGAAGAAACCGCACAGTTTGCCCGATGAGTCGATGCGCTCCCAGTTTAGATCAGCTCTGTAAACTGATATCACTATTGGACTCGTCAAAAGCTGTCCAAACAGGTCAGTCAACGCCAGCGATCCAATGCAAAGCAAGAACGACCTTTTCCGTTTATTTTCCTTCTTTCTGTAAGAGATGTACACCAGAATGAGAGCTAATGAGTTGCCCACCATGCCAGTGATCATCATGGTTATAGGGAAACCAACTGATACTGATCTGTTACTGGAATTCTTGGTGACACAGTCTTCGCGCGCTGTCGTGGAGACGTTAGAGCACAGCATTTCTGAAACAGTCGTTTGCGAGCCCTCTAGAGAGTCAAAACTGTCCGTGGTCATCCTTTCGGAAAGGATGAGCCCGTATACAGCGAATAACCCACGTGTGTGTCCAGCATCCTCTTACGCTCCAAGCTGTTCCAACTGAATGCGGTGCGTAAAAGCGCGTCGGGTCCTTTACGCGCTGGAGGCGGGGCTACTTCGAGGGGCGCCCAGAGGAAGCAGAGAGCTGGGGCTGCGTATGGTTTAAATATATTTCATAAATCACAAAACCCGATTTCTGGAAAGCTTGTAGGATGTCTGCCTTAAGATGATCGAGGTTCATTAACCTCCTGGTCACAAGTAGAGGCTATGGCGCTTTGGATGAGTGGGAAAATATCTCAGACGCACCTGCTTCGGAGCCACACGAGAGATAGTCATCCAATTCTGATGGAGCGAGCACAAAGGCGGACTCATCTGATGAGACAGGGAAATAAAGAAACCTGCTCTGCGCCTCTTACGTGGGAAAGTACGGAAACGTTGCCCTTAAGCATCCGAAAGCGGAGTCGGGGTATACTAGTCTATATATAGATACAACAGCGGAATATATTAAATCGTTAGGCTACCTCCTGCTGGTGACCATTAAGGGGGGAAATCACATTTAAGGAGACCAGATGAGGTTTGTCTTCTCTTTTGAAGGCGTTTTTGTATCGGTGCATTCAGTAAACTCTATCAATCAGGCTCATATTATGAGAAAGGCTCAGATTATATAGACGCTATTGTAACTACCGGCACGCAGACGGTGTGGGCAAGCTGTTGGGTTGTTCCTTCCCGAGCTGCTTAAAACCACCGGCAGCACATTTTCACAAAACTTTGTGGTCGACATATTAATTTCACCCAGTTGAAATGCAGTCCGTGACATTTTGCGTGAGGCCCCTGTGCTATGCCACTCATTTACTTGCCCTCTCGCTTACTCCCTATTAAACACGCATGCCACAGTAGTGGATTCAGCCTCCCCTCACAGTAAAGTTCAGGACGCCGGGAGTAGCAACAAGCGCCACCTGTTGACCGGAACGGGAACGACGACGCTAAAAGTGTGGAACACGGGCCCATAGTTCAGTACTCACCTGCACAGAACTTAGCCCCGCATCAAACTGGAAGGACTTTTCAATAATTAGTTTGAGATCAAAGATTAGCCCAAATTAGCTGAACGGTATTTAATAGTCGGTCGTATTGTCAAGAGAAGAATCTCCGGTGAAGCGAGTTAGTTTTTCTGAGGAATTAATGGAAATAGCCGCTGAAACCTTCAATCCGAGGCCGAATCAAGACGATATATTTACAGATAGACGACGCATCTGATTCGGCAGTTAAGGAAAAAGTCGAAGGAGATTTATGTTTTAGTGCCGAGCGGCCGATTCACCGTTTATTGGATCCACTTTCTGTTAGGGCCTCGCAGTTAACACCTTCTGTTTCAGACTAGCAAAAACCTTTATTTTGCGTTTAATTGCGTTTTTCTCCTGCCACACAAAAGACCATGTTCAAAAAAATCCTATATTTATACTTTCCGAACCGGTAAACACACGAGTAACTGCTTAAAAAGTTTCAGATTTGCGAAACCTTTCTTCTATTTGTGAAAACGCAAAAAAATGGCAACCGCAGTTTTGTTTTTGTTTTTTTTAACCAATGCAATGAATCACAAATCTGAATCCGTGTTTTGACCAGTCTTTAGCTTCTCCTGGTTAATCCAGTCCAGATTTGACAGGTCTCGGTATATGTAGACTTGGTCTGATGTGCTCTGGATAGGAAAAAAGCAGTGAAAGTGCCCTTTTTAGCGTGTTTTCGCAAATCTGAAACTGTATCCTACAGTCGTTTGCTTCTCTGAATTAATATTTGACAAGTCTAGGTAAAGTGGTTTTCTGATTCAGACATGGTCTGATGTGGTCTGGGGGTGAAATCGATATTCTTTGCTTTCACAAATGTCAATGTGGTTTTCAGACAGAATTAAGGTTTTAACTACAATGTCTAAACGCACTTTCACAACGGTAAGTTAATCAAAGTCAAAGAAATAGGTCGCTCAGTATAATCAATAGTTTCCCTAAACTGGCAAATCGGAGGCTAAGTTCAGGGTCGCCAGCATTACCCAGCTTTAAGCATTAAGCGATGAAACGTTACATTTTAAGTAGTTAACGCAGTATTTAAAACTAAAAAGTAACTGCTCCACTTACTGGCAAAACGGTCACTTTGGAGAACGCTAGTATCGGCTAACGTTACCCTGTAACGACGACGTTTGGTCGGCTAACGTTACTTACCCTGACGGGAGCGTTACTTAGCTAGCTGTTTAAAAAAAAAAAAAAAACCCTGCATATTTCCAGCGAAAACAAATGCACCATAACCAAGTACTAGTTAAAGACCGCGCTTGTCAGCATCCTCTCGTTTCCCGAATAAATGCTGGCGGTCGAACAAGCCGCGGCCGTTAACGGTCCACGGTTCAAAAAACTCCGCTGCACGGCTGAGGACACACCACCCGCTTGTCGACCGACACCTCGCTACACCCTCGGCGGATTAGGCTGGGAAACTTCGCTGGCATCGCCTTGCAGCCATGTCCTCAAGACAACTGACCTGAAGGACTACACTCGATTGACCAGGCCTCTATAGACAATCCACACAGATAACAGGAAACAATGTCGACAGGATTTTATTTACACGTGTACATTTTAGTTGTTTCACCAGTAAAGACTGTGTTGCCGCAGTCTACCATAAATCGGGACATGTGTTTGTTGTTGCTCTTACTGTTGCACTAATCTGCTTATTTATTGAATTCATTATTTGCCAAAGTGAAAAATGAAGAGGAATAACGGAGTGGTAAATTAGGCAAAATGTGTAAAGAAAAGTTACACTTATACCTTGACCAAAGAATGTTGAACCTACTGCGATTTACTTAAAACAAGCAATATTAAAAAGTAAAATACTTACCTTGAAAACACAAAATAAAATATAAATTTATCAGGAAAATAAACCAAACGGGCCAAATTCATTGCTACACCCCTAGAGTTCTAAATTGGTACTTAAATACTTCAACTTTTGTTTTCTGGAGAAAAAAAAAATTTTTTTTTTTTTTTTTTTAAACACAATCTCTGCTCTGAGGTTTCCTAGGGCCAAAAAAAGTTACCAAAAATGCTGACTTCATTTTCCCCCACAGTTGAATAGAACAAATCTATTGTCATGAGGATATGCAGAATGGGTTAAAAATGGGATACAGCCTCTTCACAGTGTATCTGATTTTCTTACAGGACCAAACATTTATGTTTATTGGACACCTATAGTTACAGACAATTGTCACAGATTGTGGGTGTATGTGGTTTTAAAAAGGGAGCATGTAATGATAGGTAACAGCAGAGAGAAGACACATTGCCGCCGTTTTCTTTTATGGAAAATAAGACTTTGGAGGTTCTGTGAAAATGAACAGCATACTCAATGGATGTGGTTGTTTTCCTTGCAACACAACATGCACTTGTACTAAGGTTCCTTTTCTTGGTTGAAAGGCTGTAATAAAGTTATTTCTTTTTTGAACTGGAGCCAGAATGGGAGGATCCAGAGGACTGGCCACTGCGCCTGAAATCACACAAACACCAGGGGAAGAAGAACAAGGTCAGCAGGCTCAGCTATTGACATTCAGTTACGCATACACGAGTTACAAGGTTGTAAAACATGTAAAAAAACAAAACAAAAAAACAACAAAACAATATAATAAAGCAAAATGTGAACATATTTCTGTAAATCTGAATTCCCATAAGCGAGGCGAAGGATGGCTAATAATAATCAGTGCCATTGTGGTATTCCACAGAAACCCAAACCTTTCGGACGAACGTGATCTAGAGCGCCTTCGTTTTCTCCCTCCAGATGAGGACCTGGAGCGACTGCGCTTCTGTGTCCTCTCAGGTGAGGAGGAAGGTGATCGGGACCTCTTCCGGGGAGAGGAGCCCTTTCCAGACCTGGAGCTGGATCTTTTGGAGGAATAAATCAAGCACTGAAGTTAGTAGGGTTCAGGCAAGAGCTTCACCAGGATGGGTATTTATCAAGCCTCTCTGAATAAGAGCACTGAATTATGGTATTGAGAAAATTTTACCCAAGACTGTGTAAGGCTCACTGACCAAAGGAAATGTTTAGCTTCTTATGGATATCCTGACATTGGCTGATTTGGCAAAGCCAACACCACTCCTGAGAGATGCTTGATGAAGACCCCAGATGTCTATTCAGACTTTTGAGCCTTGGTAACATTCAAACGCAATTAAAGACTGTAGTATTCTTTACTTGGGCCTAACTGAAATCTGGAATATACCTATATCAAGTGAATGAAAACCGCCATAACAGTTTATGATTTTGCCTCACGACCAAAATTACAATCAGTAGATTAAGAAAAATGAGTTGGAGTGGAGTAAGCACTATGAAGTCTCTTTTAAATCTTTAACTAGTGAATAGGACTGTTGCTCTGGAGCCCACAGTCCCATACATACACTCTCTAAAGGGAGAGAGAGTGCATGTCACCTCATTCACCTGGAGTGGGACCTCGAACGAGATCCAGACCTGGAACTGGATGAGCTTCTAGAGCGGGACCTGGAAGACAATAAAAAACAAACCTTTCCAATATTTTCCATACAAGAACATAGCCACATACGTCGTGTACATGGCAACGCACAGACAAAATATTTAACTGCACTTTAGTCTTGATAAAAACTGGTTTTAGCTTACTGTATACCATAGCAGTTTAGCACATATTCAGATTAACTAGATATATCTGAGGGGTGACTACAGAAATAGAAAGGAACTAAAAGATACCTAAAACCTGTAGTCAAAAATTCCGTCAGACTGAAGCAGGTGAATCAATAGATAAGTGTAAGAGGAAAAGCTGGTGTGTTTTTTAACATCAAGTCTAAATTATAAATAATGCATTCCTTCCATCTTACGTCGTAGACATTTCAAAACCCAAGACAAAAAGATGTTGTCAAGAAAGATCAATCCATGTGCACATCACTTGTCTTACAGCACAGAAGGGGGAGGGGTTAACAAGAGGGAAAACAACAAATCAGCAGAACAGCACATTTAATTGATGTTGATCAGTAAACCAGAAGGAAGATTGAGCTGATACTGACATTTTGCCCGGAGTTACCCTTGACCTGTACCCTTTTACCTGGACCTCGACCGTGAACTGGAGCTGGAGGAGCGCGAGGATGAGCGGGAACGGGACGATCCTGAGCGGCTGCCCTTTTTCTTGGCTGGCTTGTCTTCTTCATCACTGGCGTTCAAGTCGTACTTTGATAGGTCCCCATCTTCGTCGTCGTCATCATCATCCTGGAGAGAAAGGGTTTTTAATATTACATTTGTATTGGCTAGTATTTTATGGATAATTAGTTTTTATGAATTTCCAACTCCAGCCCCCATTCTTACATCCAGTTTGTACTTGGAGAGGTCACCATCATCATCATCGTCTTCTTCCTCATCATCATCTTCATCTTTTGTTACTTCTTTCTTTTCACTTTCTTTTGAGGAAGATGTGCTGTTTTTCTTCCCACGATACTTTTTCTTTTTCCTACCAAACTGCAATATTAAAAAGAGAACATATTCCATATCAGTAAAAATTACATCTGCAAATGCCAACTTAATTAAACAATATTTAAACTTGTAGCTTTACTCGTAGGATAGCATGTGAATTACATAAATGTATGCTCATTCACCAGAAAATGACTACAATGAGGACTGAAGTGTTTCATTTATCGAACATTACAATTGATTGACGATTCAGTACCAGCTAGCACTCACCTCATCATATTCACCATCAGATTCCTCCCGTTCAATGTATTCTACATTTTCCCTTTCATTGAAACCTCCACCATAACCTATTAGTAGATGAGAGGAAAAAATAAGTGAAGAACTCATATTGAAAAGCCCAAAGAGAACGGACTAATTATATTTTTGCTGCGTTACCTGTTCTCTCTTCAAGCTTTGCATATTTCGGTGTGTTACACATGTTGCACTCTGACCGTCTAGCCCAGTTCACATTGCCACATCTTTATGAAACAATAAGGAGAGAGGGGAAAAAAAAAACTGTTAAATATTTTATTGTATTTAAAAGTGAAACTAATGAACTTGTCATCACTTATTAGGACTCCTAGTTGTCATACATTTCACCTGAAAAAAACGTCTTTGACTACCTGCTCCACATGCAAATGTAAGACTTTGCTGGTCCTGCTCAATTTTTAATTAGTTCAAATGAATGTTCAAATACACCAAATCTCTTAAGACTTCATATAAAAACTGATGGAAGTGAAAATGTTTTCACTCACTGACAAATGTGACAAGTATGTGTTTGATGATGACAACCCACAAAACCTGCGCTGGTATTTACAATAAACACGTACGTTTTGCATTGCCAATCATTTGCACTGAAGAGGCCTCTACTCTTCTCAGCCAGGGTTTTCCCAATCTCTGTTCCTCCTGCTTTCATCATCTTTGCCTCTGTGGTTTTCTCTGTGGAAACAAAACAAGGGTTTATAGTAGAGCAGCTTTCTGAAAGAGGGTATTCTGCAAGATACAATAATTTGCATTGAGAAGGACTCACCCCTGCCACATCTGTTACAACTTGTTCTTCTAGCAAAGTTCACGTTTCCACACCTGCGAAAGCATATCAAATAAATTGAGCTTGTTCCTTGACCCTTTAGGAATAACCTGAGTGTACAAAGAACGATCGCCAGATGATTAGTGTTGATTTATTTATTTTTACATGTGCCACACCATCAGTTTGAAATCTTGCGTTGGACACCCAGTGTCAAAGGCCTGCGCACTGACAACTGCAGCCTGCTTGCCTGTCACTCTAGACAGTTTTAATACAGTTCCTTCGTAACATGATATTGCTGAAGTTAAAGCTTCACTCATGACAACTTGGCTTTTGCAATATTGTAAACACCAACCACAATAGTGAGTGTTGACTCTCACCCCAACCCACACAAGCTAACGACAGCTAGCTTGCTATCTTGGAAGTCTGCGCACGCCGACAACTTAAATTGAGACTCCCCGACACGAAAATCTAAAACAGGTCCCAGCTATTAAATGCACACTTGACATGTCGCGTTTATTCTGCTAACAGCATAGCTAGAGTTTGGAAATAAGGTAAACATTAGCTAGTTTACTTTGCGAGTCAACTAGCTAGCGTGAACCAAATGCTAGAAGGCCGAGGCTAACTAACGTTTGCCTTTTAGCACGACCAGCAAATAAAACAGACGTCTGTGGCTAAATTTAAGCACCTGGTACGTAAAACGTGACTTTGTTCTATGCGTGAGGCGCACTTACTTCTTATCGGGACAAATCCAGTCCCCGTCGCTGACTCGAAAACTCTTCCCCGACATTTTCGTGCCTGTTAACACTGTGCGGCTCGCTTGCAGGGTGTGCTCAGTGTGCTCATGCAGTCAGCTCGGCAACACCGCCTCCCTCCGCTGCTGCCTTCAGTTGCTTTTGGTAGCTCGACGAGCTCAGAGCTACCAAAAGCTGGTCATTTTGGAAATATGGTTTGTGACATATTCTGTGCAAGGCGAAAATGGTCCGTCATTGTGCCAGGTAAATTTTTGGTCATCAAAAATCACCGTGTGCAACAGTGTGAGAACACATTTATTATTCTGTCCATAACCTTAGCATATAAGGTTACATATAAGGAGTGATATTCCTGAAAGCACATGAATGCAACACTGACAAAGGAAAAACCTGCTTTTCTTGAGAAACGATACACAATGAAAATAAAGTATTATTATCGGAAGATATAATTGTTTGGTACAAATGTAATAGTGTTAAATTTACAGGGTTCTGTCAGTTTTTGCATTTTGTCACTAGAAGATAACTGTAATAAGTCACATGTAATGCCAATATCACAGTAAACAATACAACACTGTTGTAAACCTGCTCTTGAATACCATACACACTTAACATATCTATAGGTATAGCCTATTATATTTTTTTCTGGGACAAACCCTCTTTTTCACCTATTTGAAAAGCAAAGATATTATTTATCTATTTATTCATTTTAATAGTAATTATTAATGTAGACTGTGTGAACTACCACAGTTTCATTCCCCTGCATACTCAATGTTTTATACGGAGAGGATGATAATAAATTCTATCTTGTACAGTATCTTGTACTGTGTACCTCGTAAAAAGGTACATTTTAAACGAGCAGTACTGCTGACTCTGCCCAGGATGTCACGTCTTTAGAAATTCAGAATCCAAACTTAGCAGTTTGAAATTCTAAACTGATCCCGCTGGTGTTGTCCTCTAACAATGTCAGTAGTAGCCACCAGATGGCAGTTCATGCCAGCGTTTAACGCCACACGTGTTCCGAGGCCCTCCTGGTTTATTTTGGTCTATGTCATCTGCTGGCAGACTCCCAATGATTTCGCCCGTTCCTATAGATCAGGGCTGTGTAAGGTTATGGAATGAGAAAAAAGTCACTTCAAGAGAGCTGATGCTCACATGGTCTTCTCTACCTGATATAATACATATCATAGTAGTCCCTTGAATAATAGCCCATCTACCTAATGCCGGAGTAAATATGATTAAATTTAGTTGCACATTAATAATGTGAGTTTTGCAGGTTCGGCTCTTCCTTTAGTGTCACTGTCACTGAGAAACATTTGAGAGATTGTTACTGTATACTTGCAATGTGTAGTAAAATGTATAGATTAATCAAATTCCCTGGACATACACTGTACCATCAAGCTTTCAGGACCCTTGTTTCAATACAATATGGGTGTGTTATGTTGTTACCCTGGGTAAGCGAGCAATTGTTTTGGGTGTTGCCTGATGCCAAACTTGCACACAAAAACTGCTTTAAAATAAAAATGTTGATTCTAACAGGTCCTTCAAAAGATCCTTGATAATATGTGGCAGGTGATAGTAAAATGATATGTGTTCAGCTGTATGGAATTTTTGGCAACAATATTTACCGATCTATGGAAGCCTTGTAACGCTTGACTAACATCTGACAACATGTGGCATTGTTAGGCCAACATTGAAATGTTGGTGAAATATCCACTAGTTGGAAGTGTCTGCCAGTAGCATAGATATAAATAGAAGTTCAGTAAAGCAACGATCTTTCATAGAACAGCTTAAAATGGAGAACAGGGAGAAAGTCGCCTCATGGTTCTCCAGGGGTATGTGCCGAAATCATACAGGTAGATATGAAATGTGGGCACAAATAAAAACTACTATTTATTCAGTACAGGAAAAAAAAAGCTCTAATTATCTGAAGTTCAGGTCCGGTCCTTTATTCAGTTGCTTGACATTTAACAGAATCTAATCAGTAAATATTATCGCAAGTGATTTATTCTAACTTTTTTTGTGTGCTAAAGAACCCTCAGTCAAATTCGACCTTGCAAGAACAGAAACAGTGGAATTATACTGACGCAAAACATTTCATAATTCCAGAAGAGAAAATTTTACAGCTCTAAATATCAGGGTAGCTAACATGCAGGAAGTAGACACGCCATGTGTTGTTGAGATGTAAATTGCACTGATGAAGAGGAAGAAAAGGCTTTTAGTTGCAAGTTCCTTATATTTCTCATATAATTTCTCTTATAATACTGAACAACTGCTACAATTTAAGTAAACACCAGAGCTTAGGCTGCTCTATAATTGCCCTTGTCCACCCAATCTGCTGTCGGTCAAAGTCAAAGACCCTTGGAGGTCGCCGTCACAGCTGGTCAATGACCCTGAGGTCACACCAGTAGCCATTTTGCTGTTTCAACAGGAGTTATTTACTTTCTTTTTCTGTGCTCTCTCTTCCTTTTGCCTACTTTTGACAGAGGTGGAATGACATTGCTGAGGCTTGCCCCTTATGTCTTGGACAAGATGGGTTTATTTAATTGAGTACACTGGAGATGAACTGAACGAGATTTTTTAATCATACATTGTTTTAATCATCTTGTATCTGTTAGGGAGACAGGTACTTGATTTATGAGCCCCACACAAGGTTTATTAGGACTAGGGGCCGGCAAAGATAAGGTATCAGAGGCAAGAGAGGAACATTTTATGATTCAGCCTTTTTCTGTTAAAGGAAATGACTCTTGGACCTTCATCAGTATAATTCAGAATATTATACATAGAGACCAGAAGTTTGATATTACATGAAAACATCAGGCTCTAGACACACAGTTTGTTATTTGTTTGTGATAAGGCATCCTCTCTGCTCCGTTTCATTTCTGTTTACTTCATCAAAGTCATAAGGAAACCTGTTTTCATCTCACAGACAGCACAGGAGCCATCGTTGCTCAGAGGTTTCAGCTGAGGAAGTACTTTCTGCTAGCATTCAGGGTTGCACAGAAAAGAATGAGGAGAGATATGAGGCAAATGAAGCCATGAATAACTAATAAGGAGACATTGCCAATGCTGTTGTAAGCTTGTTTGCAGCACAGAGTTGCATGAAAGCTTCAGAGAGGAGTCAGGCAATTAAATAGCACTTAGGTAAACAACGTCCAATTACGTTAAAGTGGCTTTACTGTTGGTAATGTTTTCTTAACTTTACTGTGTCCTTTTCTGGCCAACGTACAGCCCACCATCTGATTATGTCCTGGGTCAATAACACTACTAAGAGAGATTTTTCATGGGTTTCAATGAGGCTTTGGCTAAGCTGATACCGTTTTCTAGCCCAGTGGCTGGTTACGGATGAAGGTACATGCACAGCAGAGTCTCTGACAGGGAAAGGCAGCCATGTATGCAGGTTTGGAAAAACCTGCTGCAAGCCACCAGGGCTTTCCAAAACTGACAGATGGCAGGGAGCTGTTCCCGTGAAAAGAGGTCGGGTGAGGGTGAAGAGTTGGAGGCTGGTGGAAGCTGGCACACTCCACCCACCGCTCTTTCTCAGTATCATGATTCAGCATTAATCAGGAGAGTTACATGTATGTCCCATGGGCCATACAAAAGTTTACTTTGGGGCTGTTTGTTAACTGGATGTACTTTGATACTCTGCCCTTATGGGGTTTGTCTGTACATCTGTTTGTTACTGCATGTTTGTCAGTGAGGTGGACCTATGTTCACACTTTAGAGGCGACAGGTGGACTGTGAGGTGACTTCGCACCCCATCAGAATTATATAACGCAGACTACTGCACAGTGACACGGCTTGAGCTGGGAGATGTGCCGCTGCATTGTGCCGTATCCCCTGTCCTCTCATCCGGTCCTTATCACTAAAGCACATTCATTTTGGGAGCCAGAGAGCATGCATTTTACAATCCAGTCTCACTACTTCTTGTAAAAGTAATCTACAAAGCATGATATGATGTGTCAAATTTGAAAGTAATAAATCTACTCTTTGGCAGTAATAAAATGCAAGATGGATGGTTCCAATGGATCATCAGTTTTGACTGTGTAAGTGCATGTTAAGCATTCATCTACTGGTGCTTATTGTTTGAAGCCAATAACACTGATATACTTTTTTAAACTAATTGTTTCCAACTTCATTTTTTTCAGTTTTATAGTCCCTACAGAGATAATTCTTATGGTCTCGAGTTGGTTAAAGATCCCCCATGAAGAAAAAGAACTATTCCAAAATCATGTTCTTTTTAACAGAAGCACGATTCTGAGCAGAGACAACCATAATACCTTGAGCTTGCAGGTGATCTTGAGCTTTCCTCGCTGACAGTATTGATGTGTCAAGTCCGGCAGATCTTGACAGGCCAGAGAATTGGAGGAGTGGTGTTTGCACCGAGTCAGAGACCAGACGTTGTTCCTAAAATGGAATCAGAGAATTCCTCAGATAAAGTGTTTACAGGGCAAGAGGTGATCTCACTTGATGATGCCCGTGTGTCAGTACAAAATGCAATATTGAAACCCCTGCTTTCATTAAGGCAAGGCCAGCGGGACATTCTCCGCTGTCATTTCTCAAATGGTTTTGTCAGGTCTGTCGAGCAGATACTTGTTTAATTGCTGTGCATCACTTTTGGGGACCACTGGAAAAGGAAAGAAATCAATGTCCTTCATGCTCCAACCCCAGGCAGAATAAAGTAAGTATTACTCACCCAGCACGCCTTTGTGTCTGTGAATGACTAAAACATAAATTTAAAAAAAGAAATGACGTGCTGAATTCATTCATACTAGTAGTTCGATTGTGAAATATCTTTAATCCTTGTATTTAAGCTTCATTGAGTGTAATTAGAGATATTGTAACATGTTCCAAAGCTGTTTACGTTCATTCTATGATAACAAAACAGTGAAGATTGATCAGCCTTTAATCAATTACAAAACGTAATTCATGAAACCATCTTCACAATTTTATAATGCTTGATGTATTTGATTTGAATATTTCACACACCACATGGTGCTCTGCTTTTTGGATGATGTATATTCTTGCGGCAAAAGAGACAAAAAAGAAAATGAGAAAGGCAGAGTGAGGAAAAATTGTCAGATGGACAGACAAAAAGGAAGAGGAGATGGTTTCACAGTAAAGTACTCTGTAATTAAGGGACCTGACTTCAATTACAAGCATTATGTGGGGAAAAGGGTTATTGTGATTTCACACACTCAAGCGTGCATTGACCCCACAATTCTTCACCTGTTATCTCCTGCTACCCCGCCTTATTTGCTTCAAGTTTTACGTCACCACCTCGCCGCTGGGCTGACAGTTACTGAGGAGGTAATCTCATTGTCATATAACAATGGCTAATGCAGGAAAATAGGAAGCAGCTTCAGTGCAGCTTTGGCCCATGCTTCATCTGGCTCCACTCTTGGCATTGACATAGTCCTGGCAGTGGGGTGATTAATGTGATAGGTGGAATTTGTCTCGTTATGTTGACACCGGCTAATAAATGCCTTGTAAACAGCCAGTCACAGCTGTTAATGCATCATCATAATCCAGGATTAGGAGGTGCCAGGCATGGCCAATAAATGCAATTAGGCTCTGACAAAATTAATTCGCCCGTACTCTGACTTTCTGGTGCCCTGTCCATTCTGAGGGAAACTCAAGTGTGTCATGTGATTCTTCACAGGGTCGCAAGGGGATAAGCACACTGAAAATCTCCTCATTAAATAAAGAATATCTAACTCAATTTGTGTTCACTACAATCCATGATATGTGGAAGATCGACTCCAAGTTAGATTGAAATAAAAACAAATATCCCTACTTTGCCTCTCAAATCTATTTGGAATCAGCTTGGAAGGGAAAATCAAAGGAGAAAACCGTACTCCGAGTGAATAAAAGTGTGGAAATGTTATCAAGATGAAAAACATCATGCAAATGCTGCGTTTCATTCTCACATCTCAATATCTCTCAGAGGAAAGACGAGGCAGGTGACTTTTAAATGTGACTGGTCGTTAGAGAGGTCACCAAGACAGCCATTAACTTCCTGTCACTCATATCCGTCACGCCTCATTGGAGAAAGTTGTGATGCATTTCTTCACGTTTTTACTCACCTTGCTTATTTTTAGCAGCTGGGACTTTGGTTGGATGTTTTTCTAAAGATTTTAAAAGACACCCCACTCAGCCCCTCCTATTACCAGAGTGATGGTCAATTGAGATGATCAATTTGCATAATGGAGCATTAAATTGGGCCCGTCACACCCACCTCTCAGCAGCTTGCTCCCATGGAAGACTCACTGAGGATGGCAATTGCTCTTGAAGGGGTGACATGTATCCTCCTTGCTGGAGTATCCTTTCACCATGCAGGCTGAAGCATTTGGCTGGTTAATATAGTGCCAGACACTGAATAATGTAGGCTCTTATTCATGAGTAATCTGTTGCTGGATGGAGAGGTTCATGCCAAAGTAAGACTCAATTTAAAGAACGAGAATGTTAATATGATTATGTTGAAGCAGAATTAGAGCTCAGATTGAGATTTTTCACTCACTTTTCCTTAGCCTTCCCCTCCCTGCCTTGCCAGAAAAGAAAAAGAAATCAGTGCTCTTATTAATTATTCCCCTAAGAAACACCCAACTTAATATTACTTTTTTTTTTCTAAAAAAAAATAATGAAAATAATTCCATCCTCTGTCCTCATCCATTTCCATTAGCTTAACAATGTGCCTAATTGCAACGTCCGTCCTCATAGTGACCAGTGGTCATTTCTTGCACACAGAGCAGATCATTTTGATTAACCATCGCCAACGAAAACAAAGACCGTTATCTCGGGCAGATTAGTTGAGCTTTTTAGAAGTATTTCAAGGCCTTAGGACCTGTGACAAAGAGCATCTGAGGACCTGCATGGATCTGAGGCCGGCAGGCTATGATTGATGTGTGTGCTGCGTGAGTGGCAGGGAGGAATGCGATAGGGCCACCGTGCCGCCTTTGTTTGAGGCTTTTTCACTAGGGAGAGCGCTGTCTAGAGAACAATATGTCAGAAGCTCCTTGGTGTTCCGGTTTTGTTAACTGGCCATTTGTAAGTGCCATTATCGCATGGTGAGATTTGGTGGCTGGCAGCTAAAGCAAATTTCATGAAACTAATTGCACCACTAAGATGGGCTCAGATGTTTATACAGCCTTGTACACATTTCAGATGATTTTACATCAATTTGATATATAAAGATGTTTTTACTACATTTGCTACATTTTTATTATAATCACTCTCCGTGAAGAGGGCACGGGGCATGCAGGTAATTTGCTCATGTCATGAATAGTAACTGAAAAATTTTAATTCCCATGAGTGAGTGCTACCTTTTTCTGCCACAGTCAGTCTGCCGGGCTGCTGGCAGACTATCAGCCGTGGCCTGACAAGTGATTGACATTAAAGAACTGAGGGATTCAGAGGTAGTTGTGAGGTGATGGTCTGATACGTTTCTGTGAAGCTTTTGTCAGAAGTTTTTGTGGCATTGCTATTGGGTGAAAGTGCTCTGTTGAATGTAATTTGGCAGTTTCATGAGGGGCTTTTTATTCTCATAGGAGCCAAACCCAAGGGCAGGTTAATTAAAAATATTTACAAATAAATTGCTCTCCAAAGTGAGATGTTGAGTTTCTGCAAAGAGTTGTGCTGACCTTTGACTGACACAAAATGGCAAAAAAAAAAAAGGTATACCAAAATATGGTACATTTTAGAGGGTGGTAGTTGATGGAAGTATTACACATTTGCTTGATTGAATATGCAGTGCAGCATTTTAAACATTAAATGATAAACTTGAAAGAAATGCCATATGGTTAAGTGTGACTTATATTATCTGGTGGAGCAAGGTTGGATCACATCACATCTTCTCTTTCGATCATTTAGTCATGAAATGATCTTGTTCACAGATGAACATGAATTTGTATGACTGTACACGTGCATGCTTTTTGATGTGGTTATTTGGACTGTAGGTGTGTGCGCAAATGTGCCTCTCTTCAAATCTGCCCATATGTATCTCTGTGGGTGAGTAGGCAAGCCTTTTTGGATCTGTCTTGTCTACATGAGTCTGTGTTTAGAGGCTCACACAGCTTGGTTGGTGGGGGGATTAATTGGTAAGGCTCTGCATGCATGAGTGCGATCTAATTTACCTCCAACAGTTGATACACAATAGTAAAGGTCTCTAAACAGGCAGTGATGAAATACATCTGAAGGTTTCATTCCCGTTCAGTGTCTGGTCTGGTTAGTACAAGTGCAACCTGGCGCCTCTACTTAAGGCTGTCACTGAGGCCAGAGTGAAAACATCCTGCTATCTGACTGGAATCTAAGACTTTCTTCATTCCATTTTAAATGTCACAGCCGCAAGACAACATGGCTGAGTATTTGCTCCTCTACGCTCCAGATCCATACCATTAGCATAAATGGAGAATCAATTATTTCAGCCCTGATGGAGCTGATTATGCAGAGGCAATAAAGGCAGAAGGAAGGAGTCATAATTACAAGATGACCTATGTCGCCTGTCCAACATAACCAGTGTCCCAGCACCATGTTGGTATTTCATGGGTGAGCTGGTAATTACCTGCTAAGAACTGCTCGAAAGTGGGAAAGCTGATTGGCTCATTTTGCACATCTCTTTGAATGCGGCACACCTGCACTGAAACACGGACAAACTCTGTATCTGCCGCAACCATGCCCCTACACCCACTCACATACCCTCTCTCGATACACAAAGAAGACACACTCGTCAGAGGCACCCACAGCAAAAATGTTGACTCTTCATTTTACATTAGCAGTCAAATTTAACCGATGTGTCGGAGTCTTCGTGCTGCTGACCATTTGATGATAATATCCAGTGTAGCGCTCAGTGGGCTGAGGAATACAATTCAAATGGCTCTATCTCCTGAGCCAGAGGTTCTGTGATGTGCGGGCTACTCAGCTGCACAGCCCACAACCAGAGGTAGGGCTTACCACTTCCATTTCATGCCTGTCAAAGTAAGAGAGGGGGTAACATGGACGCAGAAAGAGTGGGGGGGGGGGGCTCCAATGTGGCTGCTGAATAAAAACCCCAGCTCATATATCTCTGCTGAATATCAGAGGAAATCTCACAGAGGTGATATTAAAAGCCGCAAATGACTATTTGCTACATGGGAATTTATGAGCCATTAACCCTTTCCCTAAAATCAGCCCCGAGCCCCATCCCCCATTCATGAACAAGAGGTGTCTAACAGACCACCAAGAATTTCAAGCAGAATCCTACTTTTTGGTTTGACTTTAGGGAGCCCACAGCCTGCTGGAGTCATGGTGGGAAAAACATGGGGTAACCCACTGAGTAGGGACTGAGTGATATTAGCAAATGTGTTGCAAGATGTTATGAATTATTTACATCGCGGGGAAACACAGCATCCTCTTATGAGGACGACTTTAAAGGCGCTCCTGTTCCTACCCTCGTAATAATGTTGACTATATGCAAGCAGCATGCATGTATGTATCAGTCGGAGCAGGAATCGGTGTGAGATCAGACACCACTTCATCATTTCTACTCTGCCATCCCACAGCTTGCTTTGAAGTGCCTGGCTACAAAGAATAATGAGGATGCAAGGTCATTTGGGATGATTTGGGTACAAGCCCACACACACACACACACACACACACACACACACACACACATACACACATGCGCAGACAGAAACACCTCTGATATCACCACAGAAGATCGTGAGAAATGGTTAGAGGAGGAAAGAAGAGAAGAAAGCCTGAGGACGTGTTTGTGTTGTGGAGGCAGAGAAAAAGAAAGTTAAACATGATATAGAGATAGATGCCGAGAGCAGGTAGAGTCAAACAGAATGTGCTGTATAGTTATACTTGTAGGCCAAACACATGAAATGTATGAAAACATGGTGATCTAACAGCTCAGCAGCTCTTTATGACTCTTGAAAAAAAGGTTGAACCTATAAGCATGAATTGGGTTGCTGAGTAACTGTATGGAAGTCGGTGGAGCAAATAAATTCTTGTGTAATCCAACTGGTACAGGTTGTGCAAAATGAAGTCGGCATGCTTGTTTTGGTGATGGACATAAGAATAAATATGGCCTAATGGTGTATCGTCCAATTGTTGGACACTCAATTTTCTTCTAGCACATTTCCATACCCAGAATTCTTTGCAAATCATGCCGGATTGCTGCCACCTTTCGAGACAGCTGGGCGCAATTGTGTCTGGCAGATGTCAAGGCATCCTGGCAAAGCAACACAAATCTGGGAAAGTTGGACTGAGGCAACAGACAGACGGGACATCTCCTAAATCCATGCCACCACAAGAGGACACTGTTGATGTGTCAGCCTAGAGAGCCCCTTGTTTATTAATATTGATGTCCCCACCTTTTTTATAATTTCAGACTACTTGAGTTTAACATAACACATTTGAGATGAAAAGGTAAGTGGGAATATGTTTTCATCATCATTGGTAAATTGGATTATTAAATAGTTGAGAGGCCTCTTATTTCATACTCTATCTGAGAGCGGATGTGTGCGTGGAATTTAGTGAAGGGCTATATATGGCTAGCCATTTCACTCTCTAATAACCTCTGCTGAAATGAGAGTTTTGGGGATTGAGATAACAGCCGATTATCACTCTGTGTTATTGTGATAAGCATGCAAAGAAAACTACACAGAGACACAGGGCATAGCCAATTATGAATATGAAAACCTAGTCATTTAATCAAGCCCTATTCTTTTCAGACTGTAACCGCCTGACACAATAGATATCCTCTGCTGATTCCCAAATGACTTCCTGTCATGTTGATACAGATACAGGTTTAGTTGAAGTCCATGGGTGTGGTGAATCATAAATATGGAGGCCTAATCACTCAGCAAACACTATTAGGCTACAGTGCATTATTCTCTCATTCCCATAAACATCCAGTCATATTCATACTCAATCATGCTGCATGAATGTCAACGAGGGTGTAAAATTATCAACGTGAACACCTAGTCACTAGAAAGAAAAGTACAGACAGAGCTTTCTCAGTTGAAGTTTTTTTTTTTATAATATATGCAGACACCTTGTCTCGCTGTACTCCACTCAAGCGGACATATGTGTCAGTTTGGTGTATTTCATGAAAATAATGAGCAGCAGCACTTTATTCCCTGTATTTCCATAAATATCCTGCCAGATTGATACAAAACAGGGTTTAGTGGATGTCTGTGATTGTGGTGAGTTATTAGTGTGGACACTCAAATACAGTGTCTTCTCTCAACAGACCCATTAACTTACAGTTGTGTTTTTGCAGACACAGGTTTATTGGATATTTGTGGTTAAGCTGAATTATCTCTGAGGAAATTTAAATACAGTTATTTTTCCTCGTAAATCTTTAAAATGTCAGTTGTATTAATACAGAAACAAGCTCGTGTTGAGTGTGTGGAATTATCAGTGTGGGCACTACAAATAACAAAACAGCTGATCCATTATGTACAGTACTGTGCAAAAGTTTTAGGCACTTAAGATCTTTAGGTTGTTATCCATCACGCAAAAACCATCAGCAACGCATCTGATTGGTCCCAGATTCATTCTACAGCATGACAATGATCCCGAACATACATCCAGAGTCATAAAGAACTACATTCAGAGACAAGAAGAACAAGGAGTCCTGCAACAAAAGGTCTGGCCCCCACAGAGCCGTGATCTCAACATCATGGAGTCAGTCTGGGGTTACATGTAGCGACAGAAGACACAGGGACAGCCTAAACCCACAGAAGAACTGTGGCAAGTTCTCAAAGAAGCTTCGATTAACCTGCCCTCGAGTACTTGGAAAAACTGTGCACAAGTGTATTGACGAGAACTGGTGCAGCTTTAAATGGGTGGTCGCAGCAAATATTGATTGGATTTAGGTTTTTTTCTGTTTACTGCACTTTGTATGATATTTATAATAAATAAAAACAATTCATGGTATTATTTTTGAAAGCATCCTCACTTTAGTTTTAGTTGCTAAAACTGATGCACAGTACTGTATGTATGCTAACTAGACATTACTAGACATCCTTATAGTATACTAAGTAGTTAGTATACCACAAATTGATGTACCTCACTGTTTTGTAATAATGTACATGCATACACATCCATCAATCAAACTGCAACTTTAGAATGCCATGGCTCTGCTGGTTGCTAACTATATATATATATATATATATATATATATATATATATATATATATATATGTATATATATATATATGTATATATATAACTCAGCCAAAATAAAAGTACTTGTATTTTGAAATTTACGGGTTGGAGGTGCAACATGGTTTGGAGGCTGGACATCCATGTGTCCAGCTCTCATGGTCTCACTGAATAACTGATGGAGATTCAGCATTCTTGCAGCATTCACAAAGTTCAAAACATTTTTCAAAATATTTGAAGCTATTTTTTGTTGTTGTTGTTGATGTTCTCTACGTTCTTCTTTGAGCAGTTTTACCACCATGCCTGATTATGTTTTCTCTTTTTGCAGCTGCTAGTAGCTGCCTGATTCCCTTTTTGCACTGTATTGAGGACAGTACATATAAACAGCACACTCAGAAATGTCGAATTTTTTAGTATTCATGCAGATTGTTTTTAGAGTAATTTTCTAATTTTCCCAGTGTGAACATACTAAAAGCCCGTGTAGACAGTGGGTTCTTATTTGTAGTAGAACATCTAAATTACTGTAGAACATAGAAATGAGAACCCATTTACATTGCCTTAACTTCCATTTAAAACAGATGCAAATCAGAGCAAAGTGGATGTCTACATCTTTATTATTTTGCCATTATGGTTACCAACCAACCCAATCAAGACACTGTGCTTCCTTCCTGCATTTCCATCAACTTCCACTCACATGAATGCATATCCTGAAATGAAATGTCAGGACTGAACAGATATCTATAGCCATCTCTACTGAGGTAAAATAGTGGAATGTGTTATACTGTAGCTCTCTAACCTCTGTATAATACCTCCAATCCACTTTCCATTGGAGCTCCCTGCTTCTTTTCTCTTCATCACAGAGCTGGTTCCTATGAATGCATGCTGACCCTGGGTGCCTCCTCAGTATGCAGGATATGTGTGTGCGTGTGTGTGTGTGTGTGTGTGTGTGTGTGTGTGTGTGTGTGTGTGTGTATGACAGAGGGAGAGTCAACAGTCTGGGTGGTGAAGCACAGAATGTGTTATATATCTAGATAGGTGTTGGTTTGTTAAAAACTTTCTGAAGGCTGATTCATGACGGTGATATTTTTAAGTTGAAGCTGGTGATAGCTGATATTTGCGTTGGTGTTATACAGGTCTAAATTTGACATTTCAGTGTTTATTTTCTTTTATGAGTTTATTTGCAAGAAACGATTAAATCAACTTGAACTGGTTACAAACAGGCTGAAGCACTAATTTTCTTTGTTGAGAGAACAATTCCTGTCCCTTGCTAGGCTCATAGACTGTATATAAGTCTATGGGCTTTCCCTCGAGACTATAACCGTTAACCATTAAAATTTGTCAGTGCTTTGCAGTGTAGTTGGAAATTGAGTTTTTAAGTGTTAAATTCTTGATAAAAGATCACTACTGATGTTTTTTCTAAACTTTTAACTCTTCTTTTTAACTTTATTGCTTATTTAGTCATGAATGTTTAATGTTATAGAAAAAAACTTAATTTTCGCATCCACGTTTTAAGGGGCTTTAAAGTAAATACAGTATAGTCCATTACTTTGTATAGTAAATAGGGAGTGATTTTGGACACAGCCTAAAACAATTCAGTGCATGTGACTTTTTTGCAGCTTTCATTGTAGGTTTTATAGACTGCAACCCCTGAAGCTGATGAATAAACTCACTAAATCATACCCTCACCTCAGTCACATCAACAGCGGGAAACACTAGCTACTTGTATTAGTATAAAGAGTGTGTGTTATTTTCCCTAGCTTATCATTGTGTGTGTGTGTGATTTCGAGTATTCGCATGTGTTTGTGTTTGTGTATGGCATGTGTGGCAGCGCCAAGCAACTGACGTGGCCGTCAACTTGGCCAAGGCCCAGGAGGCCACATCCAAACATTCACAGCTGTTGCGACTGTCCTCTGTGGCAATCGGGAAACACTTTAATTCTGAAATATCCTCTCACAATTAATTCTGATTCCATTATGGGCTAACTCCATATCATGTTGGTTATACGGGGGAAGAGCAGGAAACGCTGAACGTTACAGTGTATTGGCTCCTAACATCTCCGCTTCATTAAAATGCCCTTGATGAGTTCATCTCGCCAGGGTTGGCTAATGAGTTTGAAAGTCGGGTGTCTGCTTTGCTCAGGGCTTGCTGACAGCAATAAAAGCCTGTGAGTCCTCTGCAGTGATGCCTCAGATGTGGAGTGGCCTTGTCAGGGGCTGACAGCTCTGCACGATAGAAAAGCCACACTAAATGCACTCTTTGTTATGAACTAATCATTTTGAGACTGATCAATAATTTAGCTTTACTTATTGTAGTTGGTCTGATGGCTCTCTTTTACCGTTCTTCTGTTTTGTCCTCTGTGTGTGTTTGTTTTGGGGTACACCACTTGCTCTTTGTATCTAAATTTTTCATTGCTTTTGTCTGTCTTTTGTAATATCTTCCTGCTTGTTGCTGTTTTCCATGATGGGGGGATTTTACGTACAAAATGTCTTCTACGATCAAGTTTACTGGTTTGTCAAATATTATCCATTTACCTTGGTATGTACCTTAATTTACCTGACTACATTCTCTATCGACTAGAGGTTGTTCCGACTTTGTTGTTGATCTGAAATATGTTAAGGATGTCAGTCTTGAAAGGGAGGTTTGTTCGTAGTCCAGAGAGCTGGTTAGGTCACTTTGACACATTTCAATCTGGGGCACTTGATTGCAGTATACCAAGAAATCCCCATGGAAATACAGTAATCTAGGATTATCCTTTTGCAATACTTATCCCCCACATCGCTGAAATGGATTTCCCCAAGACATCAACAAACACATGGCCACAGACTGCATAGACTGCAGTGGCTCTCATCTGTGGTGCCATTTTTGTCCATATGTGAGAGTGACATCTCAGAGGATTGGTTTATGCCAGTAAGGCCCCTGATGATTTTGCCTGTCTTTCATGACCAGAGGCAATGGGCAGTGGCGCTGCGCCAGTCGCCATGGCATATCATTATGTCCATGTGTGAGGCCTTAGAGGGTTGTCTGCCAAAGGGCACACACTGTGGGTAGTGGGTATCTTAATCACAAAGCCTAAAAACATATCCAACTTCCTCCCTCAGACACTAGACCATGCCAGACATTTCCAGTCGGTACCTCTGTTGCTAGGCAGAGCTCAGAGGGATGTGCAACACCCTTGTGTTGTGTTGGCACTGACTTTACTTCTACATTGTTTGTGGCTCCACAGACACCACAGATGCACTTGTAGAAATTATATTTGTAAAATCCACCAATTTATCTCTTGCAAATTTTTTTTCTTCTAATCCTATTAAAACACAATATGTTTTGATTGTTTTTTATGTTTCCATCAGAGGTCAAAAAACCTAAACATATTAAAAATATGGAAAATACCATAAATCTGTCTATTGACTATTCAATAGTTGGATAGCCTTAAAGTGCCAGAGGTTTACAATTCATTCATGCAGTATGGGCTATCCAAGCCATTTGCCAAAAAGTAATTCACAAACAAAGAAATGCAGAGTAATCTTATCCTACGTTACTTATATTTGGAGTCAGATGGACCCAAGACTTCTCTTATGAAAAAAAAACAGTAACAGAAATCCAAATAGTCCCCTTTGTAATTTGGGAGGGGTAGTGTGTTGAAAAAAATACTGTCAACATCAATCATAGAGGTATCATGGTGATAAAACAGTGTTAAGTATGTTTTCTTGATGCGGGGCAAGGTCTCCAGGACTCGAAACAGAACATCAGAGTTAATCGACTGAAACTTCTCCAATATACCCTGGGGTTAAAGTGAGCCGGAATTATCCCAATCGGCGTTCAGTCACCTTTGATTAATAATTAGGCCTAAATAAATCTGACTGGCAGTTTCATACATAATAATGTCAAGCAAGTTCATTTTTCATGGGCTGCAGGCTGGCATTCCTTCCAGCTGATGCCATCGAGATGCTCACTCAACAACTCAGAAAGTAGGTCAATGTCACCCCCACGGTCCCGCCCCCACTCTCAACACACATCCTTTTTCAGTTCTCATCCATGGTCAGACTAGCTGTCGTGTATACTGGGATAAATCCCAGTGGGCTGACACGTTGGTGGGTCGGGGGACTGTCAAAAATCCATAAAGTTTTTACCAGCCCTGTCAGTCTCTTTACCGGCCCTCTCTGTGTGCCTGTCATTCAAAGTGGGCATGAGAGCGTGATACGTGCCCCTCGCCGACACTACACCGGATCTTAGGGTTCCCCCACCTGCCAAATCCCACTTTAACCCCAGAATATACCTGATTATGTATGTCTCTATGATATACTATGTGTTTGTGTGCATGACAGAATGTATCAGTAGAGAATTATAGAGGAGCAATAACATGGAATATAAGTTGAGCAGTTGGTAATGATTACATAAAAAGAATCCGCAAATTTGATCAAGAATAATGCATTGGTGTGTTAAGTGTGAAGCTGCCACTGTTTGAGTGATCCTGTGACTCACACAGTCTGCGTTTTATAAGAAGAAAATGCTATGACTCTGAGCTGTGTGAAAGTCACATTCTGTAAATACTAGTTACACTCCACAAAGATTCAAAGGGTTTAAATATGCCCTGGAAATGTTTGCAAGTATCTACTGGCCAATTCTTAAAAGAAGGAAATAAAGATTTCTATCTATCTATCTACAGTCCTGGTTCAAATAATTGGCCCCCCTGAATTTTAAGTACAGAATTTAGAACATCTTCAGAAATAAATGCAAATTAACTCATTTTGTTTAATCTGAATATTTTAAACCCAATTATTGGCGACATTCACTAATATTAGGTTCCAGAACCTTTGTCAACAGTGACAGCCTCTAAACATTTTCAGCCATTCTTTTGTTCTTGATGGATGTGTGCTTCGGGCCGTTGTCCTGCTGAAAAACCCAAGACCATGTTTTACTGTAGGTAGGGTTTTCTTTTCCCTATGGACTTCATTTCGTCATCTATAGACAAACTGATGCACTGCATTCCCATAGAGCTCTACTTTGGTTTCCTCTGTCAATAGAACTTTATCCCAGAAAGACTGGGGCTTATCAATGAAAGTTTTTGCAAACGTTAGTCTTGCCTTTTGGTGCCTTTCTTTAATTAGTTGTGTCCTACTTGGCCTTCGCCCATGGAGCCCTACTTGGTTTAGTGTGCAGCAAATGGTACAGACTGAAACGACCTCTCCAGATTGCTCCAGGTCAACCTGAAGCTCTTTAGATGTCATGCTTGCTGTTTTTTCCACAATTTGCATCAACTTTTGCTTGAGTTTCTTCTTAGCACCACATCCTGGGAGTGTCTTAACAGTTTTATGACTGTGAAACTTATTGATAACATTACAAACTGTTGAAACAGGGATTTTGAGATCCTTGGGAATTGCCTTGTAGCCTTTGGAATTGTTATTTATTTTGATAATAGCATTTCTGATGCTCTCAGACAGCATCATGTCTTCACCATTGTCAAAAAGAAAAAATTGGAAACAATCAGCCCCTTTTTTTATGGAGTCAAACCATCATTCATTGGTTAATTCAGGTCATGTGAACACTGAAAAAAATAAATTAATCAAAAGGGTGCCAATAATCGTGTCAAGCATACATTTCTATTATTAATGAAATAATTTTTGTTGTTTTTGTTGTTCATTTTATTAAATATTCTGATTATACAAAATTTGTTCATTTGCATTTATTCAGGAGGATATTCTAAATTATGTTGTTAAAATTTGGGGGTGCCAATAATTTCAACCAGGACTCTATCTATCTATTTATCTATCTATCTATTGTACCTACCTACTGATCTATCTGAGTATGAAATTGTGTCTTTAAATATCAAACAGAAAGCCTCAACAATGTGGCAGGACAAGAACAAACAGATGGGCTGACTGTTTGTACTGCCCATTAAATTGCAAGTCAGAGTCAAGTGACCAGTGGGAACAGATGGATCGGGTTTAGAGGGGGCCTTGATGAACTCTAGCCCTGTCTCTGTCCCTCCCTGTGTTACATTGTCCTGGCGGTCCTCTGGCGTTTGACGAATGTGCGTCATCGGTTCCATGTGGAGTAATGGGGTGTCAATGTGGATTCAAGTCCAGCCAATTGCTTACAATACTAAATGTCTGACCTGTATTGGTTCTGTCACAGTGATTGGTGTTGTCTGCTGCCTGTCACAAACCTGTTGGGCCTTTTACAATCACACTGAGAGTATCAGGCCTCTCTGCCTGACACAGATGAACTCTGGAGCCTGGCCCAGGTAGTGGATGATGTAGGCTAGCCACAGGCCATCGATGAGCAGTCCTTGCTCCCAAATTCGCTCCTTCCATGCTTTCTATTTTCCCTCCCTCCCCCTCTCCTGCACACTCCTCCCTCCAAGTCTCCTAGGCATGCTGCACCTGTCCCTGCACCAAAAATACCCAGGGATGCCAGAAACCCTGCAATCTGTCACCTGCAGGGCCTCACTGACATTTTTAATCAGAAAGTGATAGGATCATGGGTATAGAGGATATTTACCCCCTTAGCAAAGGAACTCCCCATACTCAAGGCTTACCTAGGAGTATGATTTGTTTGGATCATTATTGTATTGAGAGTGGTTCACACTGGTTTTGGAGAGAGGTAACAAAAACAGGAGCACTGTTTCCATCTGAAAGCTTTTTGTCTCCGCATGGTCCATGCAATAGGCACAGCTTTGTGGTTACCAAGACAGAAATACATCAAAGGATACACGTGATGAGTCCAATTATTGGAGTGTCAGGATTAGAGGCCAATATGTAAAACACACTTTGCACTTTCCCATCCTTTCATGCTTTCTTAGTCTCACACCAAGGGGGATAACGATTTCCCCACAGCAAAAAAAGAAACGCTGTTAATGGGTACTGTTCTGAAAGCAATACAACAAACACAGGATATTAGCACTTTTAATAAAGGTAGTAGATACTATGCTTAATCAGGCTCCAACATTGTTCATGCAGGTAACAAAGACTGTATTGGAAAGGCTGATGAGGAAATTTTCTGTCACACCTAACATACTGTATTTACCTGTGCCAAAATTTTTGTCACATCCCATTGGCAGTTTTTAAAAATGTGTGCTGAAGGCAAATTTCCCTGGCCCTCGCTATGAAAAAATTTCTTTTGTATCAAGGGATGCTGCAACCTCAGGAAAAATAACAAAGAGTCTCTTGAGCAGGGTATCCTAAATAAATCCCACATGGAAAAATACATTTTGTTTTCTACCTCAGCAGTGCTGACAGATAATTAATGCAAGAGTGAACAGGAGAAATGTCCTATACAGTCATTATCAGGACCCTGCTGAGGAGAAGACTCACACACAGGCAGATGTTTCCCTTAGGCGACTGATCTACAATAGGATTTCTCTCTCCTCCCCCTACTTACCGTGGACAGTAGGAGGCAAAATTATAAAATCATCTCTGGATCTGTGAGAGGAAAAGTGTGCACCTTCATTAGTGCAGCTATGGGCTGTTGAGGCAGACAGGTGAACAGGGCAAGTAATCAAATGAAAAGTTCAAAAATCCACCAACCCCACCAGAGAGATAAGCTGTGCTCCTCAGTCAAACTTAGCTGCTGTATAATTAAGGGTTATGGAGTGTCTCTCATCTCACTATTTTCTATTGCTCTTTGTCAGAGGCAGCCTATATAGTCTGCTGTGGCTGTGCCCCATTTTCCAGATAAAAAAATGCCTGGGTAAGGGAATGGCTGCCATCCCCTCTATGGTTGAATAATGGTGTGATGCCCTTGCTGCGCAGCCCCTTGGGGATTATGTTTCAACAGTAACCTGCCAGAGTAAAGGTTGTGGCAGTAATTAAAACCAAATATTTAAGAGCTGGCCAGCAGTCCAACGCTGAATTTTCAGATCAATGTTGGCCAAGCCCAAGGACCTTGTTGCCTGCCCAGGGCTCCATGTGCCCCACAGAGAAAGTCAAACAGATTGAGTCAGCCCAGCTACTGGCTAACTCACTGAGCTGTAAAGCTGCGTTGCGTGCCTGCTGGGACCTCTTGTTACAGAGCTTGATTCTTTTTCTCACTATTTACTAAAGAGAGGAATGGAATGCACTGCTGACAACTCTGAGCACTGGGCATGTTCACTGTGAGCATTCTGCTTCAAACGGTCCTTTCCCAGCAACGGCAGCAGAATTTCCTCAGGAATTTCTTGAAATACTGGCTAAATACTAGTCCTGTTGCTCCTGGCCTGAGGCTACATGCTTGATAGAACCATTTTAACACTGAGCCCCCCTAATAAAAGCATTGGAAAACTCACATTTCACATACCACTGCGATATGAATGCATGTTTCATGTGGCAAAGTGTGTGTGGTACCTGCATTCATGACTCATTCATACTAGTCAAAAGACTGTTAAACCTGGTTGTCAAACGCTGATACAAGACAAGACCCAGGTCTCTGTTACCATGACAGTGCAGAGGAAGTGGCATAATTGCACTAGATACATTTATTTACTCACAGTATGGAAAGGAGCGCAGCAACCCACACTGCATAATCATCACAACCAGTATCTCTGACCGAAGGTCAACAACAACATTTGCTACATGATAATAGTAATTATGTTATAATTTTGCATTAACCTTCATAAACTTTATTTTATATAGTAATCCTAGTGTTATTATATGTAGACATTTGTGTTCAAAATGTCAGGAGCAATGTGCTCAAAAAGAACTAGTTTGTGAGATGTGTTGTTGACCACACCTTAATGCAAATCTGTTCATAACGGTTCTGAATGACTACCCTCAAAGGCCGAGTGAAGAGCCAGTCATCCCAGAGGGGGCTGAGATGGGATAATTGAATTTAAGCTTTGCTTACTTTCCCTCCTCCATATATCTGGCGACAGCCGCTGTGTGAGGCTGGTGCAAATGTCAGATTTTTGGTTTTTTGGAAAGAAATTGTCAGACGCAGCCATATTCTGATGATGGAGAGGTGTTGGGAATGGGGGGGTTTCAGACATGGTTTGACCATCCAACAAGCACTTCTGTTGGAGTATACTGGAGTTTTAACAAAGCCAGGTTGAAATTCAAATTGTCCTTTAAAGCAGGTTTATTTTACATTACAGAATTGGTCCGACAAGGGTGTGAAAGGTGCTTTAGGATAGAACTTCTTATCTCTGCCTTCTTACATTATTACCTCAAATGGTTGTAGTTATTAATAGACTTACAGAGTATAGCACCCTTCAAAGCCAACATGAAAAACTGCTTAATTGTCTTGTGTAATGATGAATATTAGGGAAAACTTCCCATGGAACTGCAAGAGCTTTAGGGACTCAGTAATCTAAGTCTTTCAGTCCCTTTTGAATTGAGTTGTTCTTTTGATTCACTCACCTAACATTCAAAAATAATTCAGGAACCAAAATCACAGGACGACTGCCAGCTCCACTCCCTGGCAGCCTTCTCCTAGAGGCTGTTAGTGGGCTGGCAGATAACATCCTTTGAGGATCATCGCATCCTCTCCACTATTTCTTCGAGATACTTCCCCTAGGCCAAAAACTTAGGATTTCAACAACTGAAAATGTTTTTTTTTCTCCATCATTTATACCCTCTGCATTCACATATCTCAACACCTACAAGTACAAAATAGTCTGAGTTACTGCAAAGTGGCATAAACACATGACGTTTGAAAGCATTTAAAGGACTGTGTTCACACTTTTTGTTACATTTTCAGTATGTTTGTCTTGCTAATTACATATTGTTTATCCCTTTGATGTATACTGAGGTTTTTGATGTGTTAACGAGATTTTTGAAGAAAAAATTCTTATTTTTAAAAGCACGCCTGCAGTGTGTGGGTGGAGTCAGCACGGCATGTGATTGTCAGTATTTGTTGAAGAACAAATACTGTAGTTCCAAGTATCATAAAAATGACTATTTTAAGCTGCAGTGGTGAAGCTTGGTGTATATGCAGATTTTGGAAAAAAAATGTAAACAATTACACTTTCTTTGCTGTGGAGGGGCTTTTGAGCCCTGTCCTAAAAGCCTTCCCACCAAAGGAAGTCCACATGCCCACATGGGCTGAAAGTTGAAAAACAATGGCTTATACGCGAGTAAGAGTAAGTAAAAGAGTAAGTAAAAGTAGGCCAATTTTTAAATTTCAATATCAGTATAATAACATGATGTTGTTTTTCTACCAAAAGATTCGGTAAATGTAACATTAAATGTTAAAAGTCTGCACTTATATGAACAGAAGTAAACAGGAGGTACAATGTTGCCATGGGTTCTTTGAGTTACACTGTGGGCTACAACCTGAGCTCTGTTTTTTTTAGCCTCTATTTGTTTACAGTTTGGAAATGAAGCATGCTGAATTTGGTACTAGCAATTCATGTTTGCTATGTACCACCAGATGTACTGACAACTATCAATTAATTACTTTAATACTGAAGAAAACTTAAAAATGTGATGATTTGAAGTTCTAGAGTTGTAAGGAGTGTCTTTTTTCTATGATTTCAAGCAGGTTTATAGACATTTATTTGCAAAGGAAATCTAAGATAATGATAACCTCGTCACACTGAATCTAAAAATATGTGTATCATATCTGTGTGTTCATATTTGACTGTTATGACTCAGATTTTTGACACACATTACAGCAATCAGGTGCTAAGGGTTTTAAAGTAACCTACCTTAATGTCCTCCATGAGCTCTGCATCACTGCCACTGCTGCTGCTCCAGCTGTTTGGCTGATTGGGTTGATAAGCTGGACTACAGTTGTTTTTAGAACACCTACAAGCAACTGTCCCTTTCACCTCATGCAGTATCTTTGTCTCAAGTCTCTCCCTCTCCATCTCCCCTGTGAATCTCCCCCACCTCCCTTACGGTTGGAAAACCTCTGAATATAGCGTAACTTTTTGTAGGTTGCAGAAAACACCCTGGCAAAAATGAGCAAAACGTTCAGTTGATGTTAACAGCTACAATTACAATGATAGATGATACATTATATTGCTATAATTGTCAACACTTTTTTGTTTGCACCAGTGAAAGTATATATTTTTTTCCTTTTTTATACATGTTTATTTTTACACGTTTAAACCTTGAAGGCTGGGTGCTTTACCTCTGGTCGTACAACTCTCTACCAGAGATGCAGGAAAAATATAATAGTGGAGAAAAAGTGTTTTAACCCCTGCATCTTCATGAGGGGGTTACAACACACATGGAAGCTTATATTTTGCAGGAGACAGAGCCTGGCCAGGAAAATTGGTTTCTTCAAAGTGTTTTATATATCCAGTCAAGGTCAGCCATTCCCCACCTTTGCTCAATACAGTCTGTGCCATGCACTGCTTTACCTTGGGACTATTAGTATTTGCCAAAAGGGTTTTGAGGGGCAACCGAAAGGTCTTCACTTGGGCTTCCTCCTACACCAAAGCTTTTGCTTTTGTGACTACAGAGACTGCAGTTCTTCAGACTACGTGACACTCGTCCCATTTTTACACTTAAAATGTATTAAATGCATAAAAAGACAGACATGATGCTACAGCCAAACAGCTTTTATCAGATCCATGGACAGGGAATACCATTCAGCTCAACTCTGTCTCATAGAAATTTCTTTTATATTAAATATTTTTCTCAACTATGTCGGACTTTGACACTACAGTCTGGGGTAGACATCCCGAGTCCTGTCTCTGGTTCAAGTGACAAAGGCCCTTTGGCTAAGGTTAGGGAAAGATTGTGGTTTTGGTTGAATGTTGATAATCATGTTGTGTTTTGTGAGTCAAGTCAATGTGGACTTTTTCTGTATTAAACCAGACCACAATCCTCCCCTAATATTAACCGAGAATAATAATACTACTAATACTGTAGTCACTATGAGTGGACATTGTATTGAAAGATCAGAAGTTTTCGCGGAAAATTAATGAAATACATCGTTTATGAACATTTTATGTTCAGTATCAAGATTTGTTAACTTGACAGATATGTGAATTAACAATGTTTACTCATTATGTAATAGGAAATGTAATGTAGACTGCATTACAAAATGTATTTGCTGTTGTAATTTAGTTGTATTTCTAGGATAGCTTCTAGCCTGGTCTCACCAAATGGCGTATGAATAACAAAGCAATTTCCTGAAGTCATTTTGTGTGTTATCACTACGCATTCTTTGCCTTTTGCGTGTCATTTCCCGCAACGTCATTTCTCAATTGACTAACCCCTAACCCTAACCAAAATGGCGTTAAATGACACGCGAAAGGCCCAGATGCGCAGACAAGACACACTAAATGTCTCTGAAAGTGGCATGCTATTCAAATGCAATCCCATGATAACATGTGGCAGCTTCAGCTTCTGTTACTGTATATGGGACACACTGGGCAGTTCTTGTAAAACCAATTTGTAGTTATGATCTAATCAGCAACTCAGACACATTTTCTCTTTGACCTTTTTTTGTTTTATACATCAGCTTGATCGTGTGAGACATAGCTCTAGACAGAAGCACTCAGGTTGGGAGGTATAGATGTCTGATTGCGGTGATCAGTTGTTTACATGTGGACACAGTAGATTTTCGACAACCCAAATACATTGTTGGGAGGAGTCAGATTGACCTGATTTAATTTGATCTGATGGGAGCAGTGGTGGGCATAGGCTCTCCGAGGGACAGTGAAAAGGGGCATCTCTTCCATTGGTCTAAGGTTAAGGCTAATTTTTGCCCTACAGTCATATGACAGCAGCAACACAGCTTACTTGAGAGATCAGGAGGGCACCTCGTTTGGCCGGAGGGACACTTAGGGGAACCTTCGTCAGGAACTAGGTCTGTACAGAGAGGCATTGGAACTGACCAAGGGAAAAAAAATTAAGCATGATCCAAAGTGTCCCATTAAGGCACACATATAACAGGCACTCAAAAGGACAGCCCCGCCACACACCACCTTGCACCCCATTGAATGGGAATTTCAGCAAATATGATAAAGATTGCGGTAAAACGACACTACCTCCAGCAATTTTAATGTCAGTACTCAATCATATCTTAAGAGCATTGTGTACTGTGTGAGCCTAGTTTTGTTACATGACATTATTAGCAAAACATCTGGGTCACTGTCATAAATATGGGGAAATTAATTGGTTTGATTTTAGGTCTCCAATAACAGACCTAGATCTGAAAAACATCATGTATGGCTATTCCACTGGGCCGACACCTAATGGAAATAAAATAACCACTGCGGTTTAAGATGCATCAGGCTGCACTTGAGTCTTAGACAAGACAACAGTGCATTCATACAACAAGCAACTGTGTCAAAGGAGGTTCATTACTTGTTGTGTACTTGTTTCACAGTGCAGAAACTTTGCTAGAGCAATGTTTTCTGCAACATCCAATTACAAACTAGTACTGCTACATATCCTGCCTATTGCGTGCAGTTTAAAGCTTGTAATTAGCACTAAAGCTTATAGTTACAATATTGATCGGCCATTGGCCAGTAGCATTTCAATATTTCTGCTGGTGATGTGATTAAGAGTAGTGTGGTAATGTTGTTGGATCACCAGCTCTAAATATTGGTGGATAAAGGTATGTGCTATCTACAAAAGATTTAAATACTTTATTACACTACACAGTAATAGCTAATAGTAGGAAAGAACATGGGTCATAGTAATAATATCCTGCTCGTATTTTTGTATTCACGTCATATTAGATTGTATAATTTGTGTACTGTGTAACACTAAAACATTAAATATTTGTATAGTAACTCTGTATCTGGCTGTGTGTAACTGTGTGGCAACAGGTCATCTAGTTTCCCAGCAGAATATACTACTGCATCCAAATGAAGTGCAAGTTTTATCGCTAATTGCTAACTGTTTATGTTGATTGTGCCCTCTCTCACTGAACTGATAACTGCAATCTTCTATTAGAAAAATAATAAGGGTTGTGAGTTGTGGGGTGGTTTGGGAGGAAAAGAAAAGGATAGAATGCCAACTGCCTTGTGAATGCAAAGCTAGCACCAACTATGAATGACACGTGGATAAAAGTCTGGGAAGAGTTTAATCGTCAGCTCATGTCTTGCATGGATGGCAAAGTGAAAACAGCATAATTTGAAAAATGTCTAAGACAGGAGCAAAGAGTGAATACAACAGGCTAATAGCTTACATTTAAAAGAAAAGGTCTAAAACTGCATTCTGTCAGACTTGAACGCTTTATTTAATATCACGTGAAGATTACAGAATTATTATAAGACATGGCATACTTTGTTTTCTATAAAGCAAGAGAAAGTCTGTGACTTGCTTAAAATTTGTTTTACTCTGGTGTGTTTATAGTGCTGCTCACTATGTACCAAATTAGCACTCTCTGCCAATATCAGAATTGATATTTTCTGTTTCCTCATCCAACGGTGACAAATTAAAAAAAAAAAAATTTAACTACAATCCCCATAGAAACTCCTCAAATGACTCCAGCAGCACTGACCACTTTTCTGCTGCCCATCCGTATTCTAATTACATTCAAAAAAAAATTTCAAAATAATTTTTTTTGAAAGAATTTTTTTGAAAAAGGTTGTGCAAATCATTTTTAAATACATTTTTCAAATAAACTTGCCAAATCTGTTCTCTCTCTTTTGCCTTAGTCTGCAGAAAGAAAGAAAAATGACCTTTGCACAGGGATTTCAGTAGAAGCCTAGCAAACACAGTTTCGTTTAGAAATATTCTCAGTAAATATCTGTATTGTTTGAGGTAGCCTACAGTGATAGAGTAGTCTATTATTAACATACAGTAAACAATGCACAAAGCAAAGTTGTATAATGTTATCATTGCATGAAGGTGAAGGTTAAATTATGCTAGGTTTTCAGTCAAGCAATATGAGGGCTGAGGGTTGGGGACTGTGCTCAGGTGATGGGTAATCTATCTTCTTTGACAGATTGGAGAAAATAATAACTTGTCATTGTGCTTTTGGTTTATGGGCATCTGAGATCACTGTGTCAAGAGAGTCAAGTTTTTTTTTTCACCCCTTGGAACGGCTGAAGATCCATCAGAATGTGTCTTCAAGAGCCTTGCAGCAGTATAAAATCCCTTGACATTATACTTTATGAATGGTCAAATGAGAAAATTTCAGCTAAATTAAAGTATAAAACAGTCAGGCCAGGTACTGTCTCTTCATTTGAAACACTTATCAAGATCTGTCAAGATAGAAACTGCTTTTTGTTTTTGTTTTTAATTGTCATGAACAAGCTATGCAACTGATAAAGGCTTTTTATCAAAAGTCGGAGTAGTCCTGCTCCTCTAAACATGAGTTTGCGCTTCCTCACATTTGAAGACTTCAACCCTTTTTCTCTAAGAGCACCAGTCATTGTTTGTTGAGTGCACTGAAAACATCACAGTCTTTTTGGACTTTTTCAAAGTTAATGATAGCAAATGAGAAGTCTCTGAGTACTCAAATATTGAGCACTGTAGTGTAGATTTGCTCATCCCTACATAACGAATGGGGCACAGGGTCTAGACAGAGGCAAGTCCATGTTAACAAACCCATAAAAACAAGTCTGGGACCACACAAAAAAATGTCTTGAGGCTGTAGTTGAGGCAGAGACCAGATTCAAGCCCTTACAACTCTCTAGGAATCATCTGGCCCAAAGAAATTAATGGAAATCAAAATGCTTCTTGACACAGCACATTTGATTGTCTTGGCAAGAAAGACAATTACTATCAGCTGTTTCTGTCTCAAACACCCAGGGGAGCACAATATTTGCTTTCTCACTGTTCCTCGCAGTCTGGACACTACACGCCCAGTCTGGAGGAGTCAGGAAACAAGTGCAAATCAGCCCATCAGCTGATGACTCTCAGTGGGAGGGGACATCATGGCCTGATGAGACCCACTCCCAGGGGGAACCATTAATTTACTCGGCTATCACAGAGACCTTGTAAAACATTCAGATTCTTTTACTTCTTTTTTCCCCTTGTTGTTGTGCATTTATGTGAGTCTGTTCGGCAGCAAATTTGATGGTTTGTAGATGGGAGACTTGAAAGGCAGGGGCAGAGCTTTGAGGCCACGAGGATTTTGAATACAGAGCAAGCCTGGAGTGTGTTGTGATTCATCCTAGGAAATCATTTTTGCTTTGTGCTGGAGCTCGGCAGATTGGTGTCCCGTTGATCGTTTTTGTGTGATAACATGCATTGGTACTGAGACTCGAGGCGGAGCAGAGGAATGGTCTTCTGAAAGCACTTACTTCACATGTGCAGAGGTCATTAGGAACGGCAGGAAGGTAGGGCTCAAACAGTGGGTTATCGTGTTTTGTCTCCAACTTGAGGCAATGCATGTACCTGAAGGGTTTAATGACTGGAGCGATGCACAAACAATGATAGGGTGAGAATTATGACTCCCCTTATGGTTACAAAAATTATTATCTTTTTTATGCCACTGGGAGTTTTTTTTTAATGTCATAATAGGTATCTGGTAATGACTTCAGGTGGTTTCAAGGTGTAGAAGTTTGCTACCAGAGGAACTAGAAATACTCAGTTATGGTCCCCTAGATGAAGCAGATATGTAGTAACATGGTTGACACCTCATAAAGTTTATATTGTATACATTAAATTATTATATATACATTATATTGTGAACCGTTGTTACACATGTAAGTATAATAAGTAAGTATAATAATATAATAATTCATTTTTTTTTCTCTGTTTTTGGTCATTACCGATGCCTGAGGGAAATTTCTGTCTCTTTGGGTGCTAAATACTCCACTATGTTCATTGTGTAGTCGCTAATGTTGTCTGTCTGCCATTTGGTGCTAAGCAAGTAGTGTACAGCTGCAGCTGCCTTCAGCGTCTTAAAATGATGCTGAGCATGAATCAAAACAGTAACAGTTGCGAACCATAAAACCAAAACACAGAGGAAAAAGATGCTAAAATGCTCAGTAGAGCCGAGGGGAACTCCAAACTTGGGTGATAATTATCTGTGGGTCCATCACTACGATCAACCAGTTCCACATTATACGTAATCATTTGAGCCGTTGTTAAACCACACTGTTAAAATACTCTTTGACAAGTTAAGGTCCTGCATTCAAAATCTTATTTAAGCACAATTAAAAAAGTGTTATCAGTTTAATGTATTTAAAGTGTAAGTGAAAGCACACGTAATGCAACAGAAACACCCCTGTCAGAGTTATATAATCAGAATCAGAATCAGCTTTATTGGCCTAGTATGTATGGACATACATAGAATTTGACATTGAATTTCCCTTCCATTTGTTTTGCCACAAATGCACAGAAAGATACAAATACAGGAGACTTATAGCTAAAACAAGGACAGCAAGCTAAACAGAATGTCATTGGATAAGAGTTGCATAAGACTGAGCAAATAAACAAAAATAGAGAAAGCACTCGAGCTTACAGAACTGAGGCAGCCATCCTTGTTGTCATTTTCGTTATTGGATTTTTGTTACTTATTCATAAAGGTGTCAGAAACATTTCAATGTTATATTTGTTTGAGGCAAAGCAAACTTCAGCTACATCATGTGCTGTTGAGTACTGTTGATGTTCTGTTCATTTTTGAAGATTTTTCTTCAGGAAGCTGGTGGGGAGGGAGGGGGGGGGGGTTGTCAAAAACAAGAAAAGAAAAAAAATGTTAGTTTAATTAGTACATTGTTAGTAAAATATTCTATTAATGATGATAGGTCAATAATTAACTCATGTTCTGATAATGTTTTAGGGCCTCTGTCAGTCACAGGCCCTTAGAATGTACTGACAGTTCTTGATGTGCCTTACAAGTCGTAACAAGTCAATTAAGACCAAATGAGTGAATGAAGTTTGAGACTTTACAAGCAGAGGGGCGTCCACACTTTTGCACATGCCACAATTGCGGTTTAATTAAAAGAGTAACAGTACATTAACATTTGAAGAAAGGCTCAATTTAATGTCTGTTTGCTGCAGGGGTTGTATTAACTTGTTTTCACTTAAAAAATAATTCATTAATTAATTAATGAATTGTAATTTGCCAACGTCTGCCCAAACCTTTGAACTTTTGCATAAAACTATTTACTCAAGTATTGTAAGGCACTTGCACGAGAGTATTCCCTTTTGTTGCTATATTATACTTCACTAAATTTTAGTGAGTATAAGTATTTTGTGATTTTGCAGATTAAAATTCTACGTGCAAAACAAATGATTAATTTATACACTATGATGCAATACTAACGATTAAATTACTCAAAAGTGTATAAAGTCGGTAAAATTAGCTTACCTTGTACCCGCATACAGTAGGTGATACACTGTATGTGTCGATAAAGTTAGGATTTGTGAATTAGGCCCTTGACATGACATAAAGTTGTCTATAAGGAACTATGTATGTGGTGACAGTGACAGGACACAATGGGGGCCCTGTGCTCTCACCCTTGCTCCCGCCACCGACTCAACAGACAGAAGGGGGCGAGTGAGTGAGTCCTGTTGCTAGGATACGGAGCATGGCTCTCACAAAGGAGAAAGAGGAAAACAGTGAAGCAAAGGATTCTCCCCACAAACAAACCTGGTTTTCAGGCATTGCAAATATGTCACTGATCAATGACACCATCCGCTTTAAAATTTGTGTCATCGGTGGTGCTGGTTTGCCACGGCATGAGGTTCATCTTAAGGCAAGCGGCGCAAATGATCCATAGAAATTAAGGAATTCATTTATAATTCAAAAGGCATCAGTGATATTGACACGTAGGACCTATCAGAGGCACAATCATTAATTCTCCATTTTGTATTCTTTCGCTGAATGCATTAAAAAAACATTAAAGCTTTGTCTCGGTGCATCAAGCAACACCTTTTGTGCTGCAGCCAGGTGGTTGAAGTTCACAGCACTTTGTTAAAGTGACTTTTTCTTCCCATCAATCAACAGCACTACTGACCCTAAAACCCCACGCCGTAATTGCCTTCAGGATTAAAATGGATTGGAGCCGACGCTGAAATCCCGCATGCATTTTCCATTAGTAGGAAGCAGGAAGTTTGCAGATGAAGACTGAAGAAAGGGACGCAAGGAAAATCTTGGATTAGTTTTTTCCACTTTTTCATCTTTATGAATATTCAAAATAGGGTGTATAAATAAAGCAGTACATGCTCTTATAAGCTGATTACCATGCAGAGTATATACTGTAGTTTGTTGCTTAGGTGAAAAATGGCTGTCAAAACCCTATGTGATTTTTCACATGTATTTAATATCGTATTTTGGCCTCTATTAAGAGATATGATCATTTTAGGCTCTGTGTTGTCTAGAGCAAGCAATAGATGTAATTATATCAAACATTAGATTACATAACATTAGATTATAGCTTGATCCCTATTATGAATACAGAGAAGGTCAAATGACTCACTACATTGCCTGTAATATGATTACAGTTGAGTCAATGGAGGATAAGCATCCATGAAAGAAAAATTATGTTATCAAATGGATGTCACAGAAGCTGTGAGTTGTTGTTTTCTATTTATGCTGCGAAAGCCTATTTAGGATATGCACTGTAAAAAACAAGCAGTATCAAAAGACAGCTCCATTTGCATATTTATGATACAAAGAACCCTAAGAATATTGTTTCACATATTAATTGGGGCTGAGCTTTCTTGGCCATAAATAGAAACACGCATCTAAACATGTTCCAGCCTTACATTAATGAATGTTTGCTCCCCTCCTAGTCAAGTCAATTGTTTATTTATTTCCTCTCTCTCTCTCTCTCTCTCTTTCTCTCTCACACACAAACAGACACACACGCACACACACACACACACACACACATGCACGCACACGCACGCACACACACACACACACACACACACACACACACACACACACACACACACACGCACACACACACACACAGTGTATCCTTGTGCGGCGATGGGGAGGCAATGCAACCTGCTCCCATTAGTTTGCCCAATGCTCCCTGTGTTCTCCTCCTGTGAATGCTGCAGTTAACCTTGTGTGTATGCGGTTTCATTACAGACAGGCTCTAGCATATATCCTCAATCTATAGTTTACTGTGTGTATGGGGCTGTACTGAAAGAAAGCAAGAACATCTCTTTCTCTTCACCCTCTCTGTCTATCTATCACTCCCCTCTGTCCTCTCATTCTGACTATTACCATCTCTGTGACTTGTCCTCCAGGTCTTTCCCCTCTTTTCTTGACATCTCCATCAGCCACACAGGATCGATACATGTATGGGACCAGAAGGGACTGCATTTTTACCGGGAAAACAGAAAAGTGCATTCAGCAACTACGTTCCAATCTGCTACCATTTCCAGCTGATCCAGTCTTGCTTGCGTGTTTCCCTCTCTGTGTTTCTCTTCTGTCTTGCATTAATTTCAGAATCCAAATCAGATTTATTGTTAACACGCATATGGAATTTGGCTACAGGCAGCACAGACAATATGCAGACAATGTACATATTATATACAGACAATACACAATATAAAAGCAATATACAGACTATATAAAAGAGACGCAATATAGATAAAGTGCAAGTGTGTGGGAGTGCAAAAAACGGGAATGAAATACTGACAAATTATTATTCGTACAATTCAGTATTTGTAGATGTGAAGCAGGGTGTAATAACAAGAAGAAGAAGAAACAAGACTAGCTATGGTAACGCAGATGATACTGGTCATCTATTTATGAGGATGATGACCTGTACTCGTCCCGAACCGTTTCCTGGTTCGGGAAGAGTACAGCTCCTTTAGGGTGGGCAGGAGAGCACTAATGATTTTTTTCGCAATCCTTACTGTTTGCTGCAGTCTGTTCCTATCCTGTTTTGTAGCTGCTCCGAACCAGACTGTGATGGATGTTCACAGGATTAATTTGATGACTGCGGTGTAGAAGTGGCTCGACAGCTCCTGTGGCAGACTTCCTCAGTTGCTGCTGAATGTACATCCTGTGCTGGGCCTTTTTGAGGAGTTGAAGAGCTGATGCTGGTCTCCCACCAACATCAGGCAAATAGTAGTTCCCCGAAACTTGTAGGTCTCCTAGGTTGGCACAGGGCTGCTGGATATTGTGAGGCGGAGCAGGGCTGAGAGGTGTCTCCTAAAGTCCACTGTCATCTCCGCAGTCTAGAACGTGTTCAGCTCCAAGTGTTGACTGTCCGTATATCAGTAGTGACTTCCCCAGTCTCACCTGCTGTTTCCTGCCTGTCAGGAAGCTGATGATCCACTGACAGATGGTGGGGGATACAGTGAGCTGAGAGAGTTTGGAGGATAGGATTTCTGGTATTATCCTCCCGTAGTTTGTGCAGTTTGGAAGGCCTTTTCACACTGATGCAGGGTCATTGGCTGAGAACCTGCTCTTCAGCTTTTCTGTGTAGCTTCTTTTATCCACTCTGATCTCCTCTGTCAGTGACTTTCTGACCTGATTGAACGGGGCTCTATCCCCACTTCTGTAGGCCTCCTCCTCGGCACAAAATTGTCTTAGTCTGGCTGTGAACCATGGCTTGGTATTGTTGTATGTGCATAAGGTCTTGGATGGCACACACACATCTTCACAAAAGCTAATATAATATGTCACAGTGTCAGTAAGTTTGTGAGTTATTGCCAGATTCAGCATTTTTCTTATGCATGTTTCTTTATCTCAGAGAGAGAGAAAAAAAAATCTCTAATATATCAAATAAATTTGTGGCAGAATATCTTAGCTTCACAAAGGGATATCTTGATTTCAGTACTCTCTCAGTGAAGTTTTGATCTATATTCCTAATATCATTAATTATTCTAAATATTTGTTATTGAAATCAAATAATCACTTACCAAGGCATGTTGCTTTCAAACATGTCGCCCTTCACAGGAAAACATTTCCTCTAATCCCGCTCACCGAGAACAGACGATGTTCTATGTGGGTGTTGTGTCCGGCCAATTCTCAATGGGCCACTGAAGTCATATCTGTAAAATCTGCTTGATGAGTAACGCTTACGTAAAGTCTTTCTGCCGGGCTAACAACAGACTGGTTTAGTGACCCGAGCACGCGCCTCGTATCATCCCGCAGTCTGACGGGAAACATGAAAATATATATCTTTTTTTGTAATCACATAGCTTGGTCTGATTGCACTGTGGCGTTATGGTGTGTTTTTCTTTGCTGTTGTTTGTGCTTGTTGGATGGGTGTGGTAAGGTGAGAGGAACAAGCTGAAAAAAGCAATTTGATCCCACTGTCAGTTAGCGTCATGCATATTGCTCCTGTGGGAAACAACTGAATCAATTTCCTTTTGTGTTATTGAGCGGCGACTGTAATGCTTCCATTTCTCTGCTAGTTTGACAATGAAATCTGTGTGTGGCAGCTCAACAGCAGATTGCCAATGCGAGTTGTTTTCATCCATAAAGCAACATGCAGGACATTTTGAACCTAAAAAGGTTTCATAATTAGCATTTTTTTGTACCACTGTTGACTTTGACCTAAGGTTTCTCAACCTTTGGGTCACAACCCCACATGGGTTTGATTGATATGTCTGCCTTCAGGCCACCTTTTATTATGTAAGAACCACCCTCTTGAGAATGGCAACCAATCAAAAAACGACAAATAAAAACCTGTGACCATGACATTAGTAAATATCATGGTCACAGGTCACATGATAAAACTAAGATGGTGAACATGGTAAACATTACATCTGCTAAACATCAGCATGTTAACATTGTCACTGTGAACATCTTAGCATGCTGATGATAGCATTTACCTTGAGCACCATGGAACCTATGTACAGACAAATCCGTTAACTGGTTCAAAATATAATTATTTGCTTACAATCTATGTGGAGCCAATGTATTTTGAGATACCTTTACAAGTCCAATTGTCACATTAAAGATAAATAGATAGATGGCATGACAAAGACAAACACAAACAAAAAAAATGAGAATGAAAGTTAAATATTCACCTTGGAATCAGTAACTGAATTGCCATTTGTAATGGAGTTGTAGATGTTTAAAATACATTTTTTCTGAGCACTTTAAGAGCTTCTTATCCATGTTGGCTTGAATGTGGAACTTCAAAATTCACTCTTGACCTCAGAAACAGTGGCGGATGCTTTGCTTTCTACAGTGTACCACTTGGTGACTGTAGTATAAAGGTTTTGGAAATAGTAAGTGTCAAAGTTTATACATTCTTCCATGTCTGACTTGTCTCAGTCCGTAAATGAATTTCCCTATTAAGAACTGGTAAATGCCAAAAAATGTCCCCAGAGTAACTCAAAGTAATGGGCTTTCCTTCCACATTCTGTACAAACGGCAACAAAAACAATGGCTGCGCTCACACCTCCACCAGTCAATATATCATACAATGACACATAGGCCTACTGTATAGGACAGTGCATCTATTAGCGTGTACCTAATGTGTCTACTCCATCATGGTGGACGTTCAATCGTTTTTTCTGCTGCTGTAGATAAAACATCACCTTTGTTAGCCATCTTTTTCCTTTTTTTTTTGTCTTCCAACTTCGACAGCAGCATGCTCTTTAATCACATTTGATTACATTTTAGTTAGTGTAGCAGGTGCCAATTCTCGCTTTCCTATAAAACAGAAGGGCAGGCAACCAGGCAGGCCACAGTGGTTTAATTGGAATAATATATGAAATGAGTCAGATTTGCAGGCAGTGTTAACAGCTTCGGCAGAGATCAATGCACCTAACCTCAATTCAGGAAAACATTCTTTAATGGATCCCCCCGGGATCTGTGCAGAGCCTCTTCCCTTCTCCTCCCTTATTTATTTATTTTTATCTTTTTTTTCCCCTCTACAAGTGTGGCACACACTTTTTAATTATCCGCCTGAGGATTACCAGGCCAGTGGGAGAGCATGATTTTTTATCCTGTCACACCAAACAATACTGTTTTTACCACATTTTTTTTTATTCACGATGCACACTATTCTTTCTTTGAGGACTGTATACTCGTGAGTGTTTCACCTGACAGCATATTATGGTTACACTTTGATCTTTTGCTCTCTTTAACATGGCATCATGTTTAGCCTAAAAGTAGCTCAAATACAATGAGCCTTTTTCCCCAAAAAGATAGGGTCAAATCATAAAGCAGTTCAGTGTGTTTTTGTACTGATATGTGATTGTGTGTGTGTGTCCTAAGCTTAAAATTTGGAGCATGGTGATTCCTTATCATATTTAATCATCACCATCATTTTCTTGCTTTTATTGTCCATTTTACTCCCAAACAATCACACACTTGTTCAATACTGAAACAAGATCAGGGCAGAGAAAGGTAAAAAAAGGAAATGATGCTGTATCTTTTTCACAGTCGACATTTGCTCCATAGAATTGCAGCACCTCTCTTTGGAAAAAGAAAATGCTGTTATATCATGTCTGCTGTTGGCTTAGTGCATTTTCTCATGGACCGAACTTGCAGCTGTTTTTGGTTTGTTTTGGTATCTCGAAGTTGTTGGATGCATGGGAAGGCATATATGAGAAGGAACATCAGAAAACCACAAGAACTGAGTGACAAAATATATTGCAGATGTGACACAATCTGTGCTGCTGGCTCACAGAGAAACAAATATGAGGTAGGAACTGTCTTATAGTTTTCATGTCTACTTTTTGTCCTCTTGGGAGTCATTAATTATTCATAGGAATGAATTATGTCCCAGTCTGGATGCCTGGATTTGATAAAACCACACCACACAGTCACATTGTGTCAGTGCATGTATGTATGTACGTTGTGTCAGTGCGTTTGTGTGTATAGATACATATATATATATCTATATCTATATCTATATCTATATCTATATCTATATCTATAGCTATATCTATATCTATATCTATATCTATATCTATAGCTATATCTATATATAGATATATATATGTGAAAAGCCAAAACCAGAAGTCACCTTTATGCCTTCTTTCATTGACAAAGTCTATACATTGCCTTTAGGGGAGGAAAGCAATCAAAACACTTTTGACATTTTCAACAATTAGATGCCTGTGGCTGTAAGAGATTGAATGAAACAATTTAATAGTCTGACGTTTTGAAGGTTTGTAAAGTTCTTTGCAGACGTACATACAATATGTTATTGACTTTGGAACATTAGATTGTAGCATTTTAAATAAGATAATTTGACACTTAAAATACTAATGATATGTCTTTTAACAGGGTGTTGGATGTTTCCATTCACCAAAACATATTGCCTGATAAATATGATATATGCATTTCCTTCCTCACAAAAAAGCAGCAAAACCAATTTATTTCGAATTGGTTAAATCCACTTCTATTTATTCCCTGCCTTTTGCTGTGGCATTGCTATGTTTCTTGAGGTGCCTATAGACAGTGCAATGACAGCAATCTTATAAGTTCTCTATATGTCATACTGTCAAGATAGGTCTAAAAAAGTCCTGGTCACAATCTGTGTCAGACTATAAACTATCAGTTTTGAGGTATGCCATGTGGTGTGATGAATAACAGATGTACTATAAGCAGAGACATGTCATTTACTCGCACCATCCATCTGCAATGCTCTCATGTTTTGAAAATGTGGCAAAAGAGTAAACAAGCTTTGTGTCAGCCGTTGCTGGACTTGCTGCACAGAGCAATCTAAGACCAATGTTTCTGAGTGACGACCAAACATTTCACCACAATTTTCTCCTGATTGCTAACTTTCATCTGAGACAGCTGAAAGGTGCCCTGTGGAGTTTACATTCAATCTTACTCACCAAAATTCATTTTGTGAATCCTTGAGGTCTGACAAATGTTTTGAATGTACTCCCTTCATCATAAAACATATGCAAAGCTGATTCAGCATTGTGTACATCCACGTTCAGCTGCTACGAGACTTCCTCTTCCCTGCCTTGGTTGGTGCATTGCAGCATATCCCGGCGTGTTATCTCCTCCTGTTGATCAGTGGAATAGTCAGGACTCTGTATCGCATCACCCACGAGGACCCACTCATAGAAAACAGCTACATAGTGCTACTACAGTTCAAAAACTCCACAGGGAACCTTTAAAGGGGTTACATGTAAGTTTTCTCAGCTGCCTAGCGTGGTTTCTTGCCTGTAGCAGTTGGTGGGGATGGTTGCTTGCCATGAGGCTCAGCCATCGCCACAAGACTAGAGGTTAGAATATGCCCTCTGAGCAGCGCTACTTCTTCATCCTCTCATGTTGGACTGAGGGAAGCCTGGACGCTACAATGACTCACTATTGGAAAGTGACGAGAAACGCCAGCTGAGCCTGGGCTAGCTGGTTAGCATGCTAACTTCAATAGAAGAAAAGAAGTGATAGAAATAGAAGCAAAAGAAGAGTTAACATTGCCGTTGCCTTCCACTGCTGCAGACAGCTCGTGGCGAGTAAAGGAATTAAGTTTGATGCTGAACTTGCAACGTTTCCTCCAGACTGGTAAGTAAACAGCTACTAATGCTAACGTGTGCTATGTAGCAATAGCAAAAACGTACATATAGCATCTTTAAAATCAAAGGGGCTATATGTAAAAGGGCCTTCAGTGTGTGGCTGCTGCCTCCAGGTGATAAGTGGAATAGCATGAAACCATCGATGGGAATGTGTATCTCGTGGCGGCATTCTGATACACATACAAATTGCATCTTCTTTGGCTTGTACAAGATACAAACAAAACAGGGGACCTGCTAATGAAACGATGGGTCATAGCTCCTCAGTGTATTTCTAATTGGGATCCATTGTTCTTGTGATTTTTTTTAGACTGTTTGAGACGTGTCTTATTGTGGTTGGATAATTTTCTCAAAGAGATAAGTAAAATATGAGATTACTGTCACAGCACCCCATCTCTGTTTTTGGTTGTTGGTTTGATTGTTAGGTTGTCAGGCTAGGGGGAGTAGGCGTGTCTTATCACTTGAATCAGTGGTTGTTTGTTGAAGTGACAGTGTGTCCAGCCTTTCCTGAAGAACATGTGTTTGTGAGAGTCAAGGTGTTCCCAAAGGAAAGTTTGTTTGTGGGTCTGTTTGGTGGCGTAGCAGGACCCGCAGCACGTCCAGGCGGAAGGCAGGAGGCAAAGTTCTGAGAGACTCTTTTAGAGCTTGACAGCCGAACACCCTGCATGAATACAAGATATTACATAAACAAAATTACATTATGTTTCACATTTTTGAATTTGGTACCATTACTGTGACACTGCCATCATCACATTTATTGTTTCCCCATGGTAAATAAGTAAAAACACAAATAAAAACCGAACATGACTTGATGTTTCCAATGTATTCATGCACTAGTGTACAGCCAGTGTACATCGTGACAGGAGGGCTCTGAGTAACAGATGTGACAAAGCCTTTCCTCACTGTTCCTGTAACCATGGATCTCTTCCTGTCACTCCAGTCCCACATCATCCGCTGGCCACAACATGCCACACTGAGATGCGTTGATCAAAAGCCCGAGCTGTCATCATAACCTGACACTCTCATTCCTGTTTCCTCCTCTCATAGCGTCTTGTGAAAAACAAACCAACCCTCCAATCATTCCCTCCTACTGCTTCTGTCTTGCAAATAATAAGTATTATTATAATAATACATTTCTTTTAACTACAATATTTTCAAACCTTCTGTTTTATATAATAATATAACTTAATCTGTACTACAATACCCATAATTCTATTCAGGTAACATCTCATTGCTTAAATTAGATTCACCATCTTTGGAACAAGGCATAAGTGAATGATTTGTCCCAGAAAATTGAGGAGCTGAAGCTCTGTAACATCTATTGCTAAATGTGGCTGGTTCTATTGTTGCTCTATTGTGATTTTCTGAATACCTTGATTACACCAATCTCTCCAGCAGAGGTATCTGCCCTTTGCGTATTCATATGGGATTTTTTTTTTTTATATATACAGCGACAGCACCTTAAGCTCATTTTCTCTTTCTTCTTCTAACACTTTAAATCACACAGTAAGGATGGTTCGAGGAGAATGGAAGTGACAACATCCTGTGCAAGCAGTGTGTAATAATCTCAACAATTTGGATCATTTAGGGAGGGACAATGTTTTTAATCTCTACAAAATACGTTTAAATTTCCACTCATAGCACTGCCCAGTATCCCTATGAATTATGTACGCACTAGACCATTTCCCACTCCACGATTTATGTCCAATGCCAACGTTCAGTGCCAGTGCAAGAAATAGTTTGCCCTTTATGTAGCAATGTGGAAAGTTGGGATGGGGAGGTGAGGATGGTGGATGAGAATGAAGCACATTCATGTGGCACACATATATGTTCTTTATAAAAAAAGTTATCTTGTTAAAAATTCTTTATTAATAACATCCACTCCTTCTCCCCCATTGTCTTAAACACAGATTTAAGGAGAGCAGAGACTTTCCTCTTTCAGCAGTTGTGTGAAAATGTGAAAACTAGTTTCAAACTCTGCACATACCTCCTTTATGCACAGTGAAGCTCAAACATCAAAGGGAAGTCACAATAAGCAAAACCTGTTTTTGAGTGGAGGTGGACTCTGAGATTAGGAGCGTAATGATACACAATGCAGTACATAATGTACCTCAGTTTTGGCTTCACAATCTGGTACATTTTCAGTAAAACCGGGTAAACAATCTAGAAATGTAGAGGATATATTTTTGTCCTTTATTCTGAAAATTTCAACATTAAAAGGAGGCTCATCGGCCATAGCTCTCACTGTAAAAATTAAGTGAATGACACTCAGTCAAGAAAAAAACCAAAGAAATGTCAATATGCCAGAAAAGATTCAACTAAGACTCCAACCTGCATATCATATATATAAAATTAAAAAAAAAGGTGTGATGTTACCTTAAGCTCAGCTTCTCTTTTTTCTCACATTTTAAACCATACAGCAGGGATGGAAGAATGGAATAGGCATAGTGCAGTGGATTTATAACTTAATTAAAACTTTTTTATATTTATAATTTACTCAAAGGGGTTTTTGACCTCTATGGAGCAGTTTTTATGAATGGGTCTTCATTTTGCTTGTCTCATTCATGTTCACACAGGTGACTCAATACACAGTCATGCCAATGGTTTCCCATTATTTCACTGCTCAACATTTGACGGTAATGTGCCTAGATATGCAGCAATGCAACAACAAAAGCAGTGAAGAAGACTGCTAGCATGTAAACAGGGATGTAAACAATGCAACATTTAAACTTCTTTAAAGAATCAGCTTTTAAAATGTTACATGTTGAGGAAAATGCACTCAGCACGTTTGTTAGAGCTCAGCAATAAACACACACAGTTTTGGAGAGTAACACTGAATGTAAACGACTTTGGTTTACAAGACAACTCCGAAGCCAGCGGTCAAGTTTAAGGTTTTTGACTTACAATTCAACAGTTTATGCTTATTACTCAGTCAAGACTGACTCTGATCATTCCTAGATGACTGCAGCTTGTGCTCATTTAAGCAGGACAGCCACAATAGTCTGACAGATAGACGTGGCGCATAGTGGATTGTTTCTCTTTCCAGTGACCCAACTTCACTTCAACAGACAGACTGACAGTTTTCATCGGTTCCACTCTTTGTCCAGTGTCGTTGTGACACCAAGGGAGACCATAACACCTGTAACATCACACACCTGCTTAGGAAAAAGCATATAAAAGTGTGTATAGCATGGCTAAATCCTTTAAGCTGGTTTGCTATGTATTATGAGAGGATTGGGTGATTTTTTTAGTACTAAAGCAGGTGCAGTGTAACAATATACATTGTGAATATACTGTATTCACAGTTTATCATTTCATTAATTTCAATGCTTGACACATACACACATTGCATTGTGTATTCATGCACAGAGTAGAAAGATGGGCAGCACTGTGTGCATTGATACATTTCCATTTCTGTCAAACATCTGTTGTTACCATACACAGTATTCATTAGGCTGCATTGTTTTGGCCTTTCCACTTATATCCGCATCCACAGAGCAAACCATTATATATAACTCATTCTGATTATTTACTGTCTGAGGCCCCATTGAACAAAGAAGCAGAAGGCTTAAGAAGCACCACGGGCCAGCGGATCATTTGTAGCTGCTCCTTCTCTGCTAATTGAGAAGCGATGAGAAGCATGAGTAGTATACACCCAGGACGCCCAGGTACCTCCTGGAATAAGCAACTCACTTTTTTAGTGTTTTTATATTAACAAGTTTGAATATATTAGTTTGCATTCTGTGTGTGGATATGGAGAGGTGAATATTTTCATAGCAGTACAGGAGATAAGTAAGAAGGACGATGCTACTATAAGAGTCAAAAAAGAGTCAAGAGTAAAAAAAAAAAAGTCTAAATTATGATGGAGCACAGTGCTTGCCCTGCTTGTTGTAGAGTGAGCAAGGTGAATTCATGTGGGAGGTCTCACTCGTTGAAGTGCTCAACAATTGCTTGGGCATAAAAGTGTAAAACAAATAAATACAAACAAATACTACTTGACTATGGATGCCTTTGAAATGCTGCGAGTATCACACATGTAGCTTGTTAGCAGCCATGTGCTTTGACGCCTCCCATGGAAAACATCCGGGAGACTTATCTAGACAGTTGTACAGGATGATGGGGGAAAATGCCAGACCGTACAGTCCAATAGGGTTTGCTAGGGTCTGTTAATGTTTTCAATCACACCTACAAACATTACCCATCGTCTTCCATGTTCTACACTGGCCAGAGCTAAACCAATTATTATGGTCCAGCTATGAATTATGCTGTCAGTCAGCAACTCTCTGCCAGGTGCTACAGGTCGGCCCGTCCTGGGGTTAAAATACAGTATGAAAATACGAATGAAAGACAGTGGCGAGGTGTGATTAACTGCTTATTATGTCAAGGTGCTGTGGAGGAGCCGGGAGGAAAAGCCAAGGGGTCATTGTTTATTTTACACATCCGCCCTGAAATCATTAACGAGCCCCTGACTCCACAGGCTGAAAAGATAACAAACAAAAAATAAAACAAAGCATGAAATAGGGAAATTTAGTCCAACTATCAGAGGATTCGTTATGACTCTATAAAACTGAAACTCTACTTCTGCAATGGCTCCTGTTCCACATGTAAAATTCCCATTCATAGTAACCTTGTTATTCTCTAAGTAGTTTCCTATAAAAGTTCCTATCAGAATGAAACGACCTGTGTGAGTGGCAGCCATGATACAAGCTGGTCCAGCCTCTAGATATGAGGAAAATGCGATTCATTTGTTCCTTTCTTTTAGCTTCACACAGCACCATCCTTCATGAAAGGAACAGGGATACGTTATTACATCCCACAATTCATTGCTTCATCTGTCCAGCTGTTTACTATCTGATCAGTGAATTTGGTGACTCGTTATTATGATCATTTATACGGTATGTTAACTGTAAACCAGTGGTATATTGTGTAGTAATTCATCATTAACTATACTGTATAGCTAATAATAAACAACTGATCAACAAGTCATTTACAGACAATTGAGTTATTAATTATAGTATTCTTCATATAACTGAATCTGTTGTCATTTATTGCCATTCATTAATGAGTTATTTTGTTTTAAATATATACTCAAAGCTACAGTCCAGACAACAGAAGGAGTGAATATTAAAAAAATATCTGACGAATCTATCAATGCTCAAAGCTTGGAACAGAAACTTTGATCTGAGGGACAAAGACATCTCCTGGGCAAATATTTTTAAAATGAGGAAATATACTTCAGCTATCACCAACTACACTGTATCCTTAGCACCAGTTATCGCATGAACCATCAAACAAAAGCAGAGTTTGAATTGCAAATATGGCGCAACCAAAAAAGACACTTTTTAGTGCAAGATGGCCATGCCCTCACAGTTTTACTGTAAACGCTGCTGGAAATTGACTGTTGTCTGTGTCACTTTGGAGATTTGATCACATGTAGGTGCAAATAAGGAACAAGCTTAGTGGGTCATAAAGATGGGTTCCATAGGCTGTCATTTACTTAAAAATTATAATGCACATGTGGAGTCCATAGGAGATGCCAGGGAATGGAATAGTGAGGTGGCTTAAAAGGAGTGCCGCCAGCCAGGGGACTTTGGATGCAGGTGGAGAGTGGATATATACACTATGTTCAAATGTTTGGATTATTTGTGCTTGTTAAAATGTTTCATGTTTGAAAATTAAGATTTCAGTCTAAAAGCTACTTACACCAATTGCACATTCTGTCGCTCATCTCTGCGCTATTTGTTTTTCGGCCTTCATCTGTATATTCTCTATGAAAGTAAAAGTGTGAATCATTTGTTTACCATGTATTCATCCTGTTACTACTATATGCTTTGCGCTCGGTCCTTTGTTTGGGGAGATTCTCCTCTTTGATTCAAGGCTACAAGGCATCTTGTCATTCATATTGTCTACAATATACTTCTAATATACTTATTTTTCTTCAGCCCATCAGTGTTTTGTATGTTTGTTATGTCCAAACAGGGCAACTTTCTGTAATAGCTCCATACTGGCAGCATATTATAACTCTACTTTATGTCGTGCCTTCCATTATTTATTTGTGAAAAAGTTCCTTTATCTATTGTATATGTCCTTATCTATAGTAGTTTTTCTATGTTTACATTATTGTTTATCTTATAAACTTATTCTTTATGGAGTTATTTTTTATTGTTTATAATTACTTTTGCCTGCAGTAGTGTCCTGAGTCTGATATTGAGCATTTAATTGTACAGATGACATGTGTTATGCTACATAAACACAAACAAAGTTGAACTTGAACTTAGTCACAAAAACCCATTACTCAATAACTTAATCATCAATAAATCATTTGTAGACATTTAGATATATTAATAAATGCATTGCTTTATGAACAACACTTTAAAAACTTATTTATAATGTTCATTTTTCATTGTTTGTAAATAACTAAGAGTAATCATTACAGCATTAATTAATGGGAAGAAAAGTCTGTCATCTTTCTCTGAACTAAGACACATTTAGTAGTAGATCCTGAATTATATATATCAACTGAATCCAAAAGTTAAACTTCCAGTTTAAGTGTTTTCATTGCCTGTGCACATCAAAGCCAGAAATTTGATTAAGATCTTGTAAATATGGAGAAACTAAACTTTTAGGAGACATGTCAAAACATTGTTTCTTTAAATAAACATACTGACAGTGTGCAGTAGTAATAATGAACCTTTGTTTATATAATCATGAGTAAAAAAAGGCTTGATTTTAACAATCGCTGCCGTTTGAAAAGGTGGGGCTCTGATCAAAGTACCTGATTTAATTTGCTCTTATTTCCTCCTTTGTTTCTGAGTGTCACATGTGGCATTATCATTACTGCGTAAACATTAATGAGGTATTTGAAGTCAGGGTTGTTTTTAGAAACACATACACACACACACACACACACACACACACACACACACACACACACACACACACACACACACACACACACACACACACACACACACACACACACATTTGTACTTTAATCTTTGTAAGATACAATCATTGACATAACGCATTTCCTAGCCCCTTACCTTAACTTTAACCATCACAACTAAATGCCTAACCCGAACTCTTTCCTTAACCCAGGCCAAAATGTTCTCACCTCAGTTGGTTTAATAGTCAAACTGGTCCTCACAATGTATAGCAATACAAGCACACACGCACACACGCACACACGCACATACACACACACACACACACACACACACACACAGACACACACACACACACACACACACACACACAGAGGAGAAGCTCACTCTATCTATCTAGATCTAAATCTAGTTGAGTCGGTTCCAGCAGGCTGCAATCAGTCGCAGTTCCTGAAGATAATTTTTCACCTTCAAACACTGTATTGTAAATGGGTCCGACTTTATATCCAGTTGCAGAGTTTATTAATATAACGGCTGATTTGAAGTAAACATGGAACTGAGCTGTTTCCTGGCAACACAACTTCAATGAAGTGGTCACCAGTAGCGTTTTGAGTGATCACTTAATGTAGATTCAAAGATTCTTTCCCTATAATTAGGTTATTTAATTACTTTCCTTTTTCTATTGTTACTTTCCTTGTGCCATGTCACTTGACAAGGCAAATGAGCAACACCATATGACTTATCACCTGACAAAGTACTGTGACGTTGTCATGGTCACCAGATTTTATACTTTACCCTTAATTTCACACCATCCTTGCCCTGTGTGTACATCTAACCATGACTGACAAAGTAGCTTTAATTTGATCACTGCAGCGGAACCGCTTTTTACTCAGAGACTTTAGCATTTTACACTTTGTCACTTTCCACGTTTGACTCCTCAGGGAGCATTTGTCAAGACAGCTAATTTATCATATAATAAAATAATGATAATGATAATTAGATTAATTCTCCTGATCATGACCCGTGCACTTCGAATGCCGATTACCATGTAAACACAATCTCTGTGTGATTTTCCAGGCCGATAGCTGGGTGCCAAAATCAGCGCGCCACACATGTATCCCAAGGTCTAATGAAATAATAACTTTAGCTGCTCAAGCATAGTCAAGTTTTACTTCTCCTTTTCATGCTACTGTACCACTAACAACAACTCTCCTGCCTGCTACGAAACATTAGCCATCAATTATCTTGTAATTTTGAAATATCTACGCTTTGGCACCTACGACCACATTACAAATTCTCCACAGCTGACTGATTTCAGAGGATTGAAAAGCAAACGCAAAAAGCTTTTCAATTTGGAAAGAGGATGTAGGCTAATTGAGTAAAATGGTCTTTTATTTAAAATTAACACCATAATATGAAGAAGTGACTGTTTCTGTAAAGAGTCACATTTGTTAAATATGCAGATATACTTCATCACAGCACTGACTTCTGCAATCTAACATTTTTTTTTCATTTCATGGCAAATAAACCACATGAGTAGACTACAACTGACATAATATTTGTTCCTCTGTCAGTTTTTGTTTGTGTCTTACTGTGCTGCCCTAATGACTAGAAAATAGCCGTTGTACAATTTCTGCATGCAAATGCACCTGTACAACAGAGATTTCAAGTACGGTGTGTATTATTAAAGATGACAGCAGGTTCTTGAATGCATAGCCTGCACTGGCTGAAGAAATGTCACACCCATAGTGCTGCAGAGAGCTCTTCATCTAGAGCAAGCAGGTGCATACACGAAGGGTCTCACAGTGAGTTGAACCCCAGTCTAACCGCATTTGCTCAGCTGTTTATGCATTTAATGCCAGATACAGCTATACGTGCAGCAGGCCATGAATCACCGAGAGGACTTTTGGGTGGTATAAATCATTTATATTGCTAAGCTTTCGAGCGGACACAGTCATTTATCCTCAGTTCAAGGAGACACAGGCAGCTTAAGACACTTGTCAATGACGTGTTTGGAGAGAGCCCATAACAGGCTGTCAAGCAGAGATGAGATTCTTCCATGTACTAATACAGCGTTAAAACCAACATCCTCATGCTTATCTGTCCCATAAAGGGGTGCACACATATGTAATGGATGGAAATTGTGCCAGCACTCTGTCCTCTGGCCTGCAGCTGCCATTGTAAATCATCACGTGTCATATCTTTGACATTTCAGCAAAGACACTTGATGTGGCGACGCTGGAGATATGAATTTCGGGGGGGTGTTCTGAGGGAGTTTTGCACCCGCACAACTCCATGCCAGCATCCTACGTTTCCCGCGCTGCTATCAGTCTATCTTAAGAGGATAGATCAAAACATGAAGACAGTGGCAGTTTGTTGCCTGAACAGAGATCAGAGTTAGGATAGGTTCATCTTTAATTCACCATGCCTAATCTGCACAAGGCGAGATGTGTTCGCTGAAAACAGCTCTTGGTGTTGTGAGAGCACGTAGGCAGTACAGCTAGCCATATGTCCAGGTGGAAAGTTAAAACACAAGCATATCCAAGCTGGCCTCACATGAAAGACACCAAGTAATTAAATGATTCTTTATCATTAAACATATGCCAGTGTCAAGAGAATATAGCCTCAGTTCAGACAAACAGTAATGAGAAACACCTGTAATTACTTGGAAATGTCAAGTTCTGTGACAAAGCGAGTGCGGATATGTGTTTGAGACGGCGGAGAGTTACAGCTGGTATGAAAGCTCATGTCTGGAGGTAAACTGCATAGTGAGTCATTTTGTATTGCAGGTTGCTTCTCTAATCGCCTTGTTTTTCTGTTGAAGTTTCTCCAGAGGGAGAGCTGGCCGAGTTCTGAGATGGAAACGACAGAGGGGGAGGACACACTATTCCCGTGTGGGATTGTTCTGTCTTCTGTAAAGGTAGCAGGGAACCTTTCAGCCCACCAGCTCCGCATGTTTCCACAATGCTGCCTGCAAAATACCAGTCAGCATTCTGAGGAAAACAGTCTGCTTTAACAAAGAGAGACACAACAGAGATTAAAAAAAAAAAAGTTTCATAATGAAAAGGAATTTCTAAGATGCAGAAACATTGAGAAAACAACCTAAAATTATTCATTTTAGAAAGTTAGATGGAAGGATCAAGATGATACCACTCTAAGACCTTTCCTGTAAATATGAAGCTACGGGCCACCAGCGGTTAGCTTAGCTTAACACAAGGACTGGAAACAGGGGGGAACAGCTAGCCCGGCTCTGGTAACAACATCTTCCTACAAGCACATCTAAAGCTCATTAATTAACACATTATAACCGGTCTGTTTATTCTGTGCAAAAACCCACTTGTAAAATGACAGGTAGCCATTGTATGGGGGATTTTGTGCAGGACTATACCTTGGCTGGGTCCAGTAACTCAGGTGGTTGCCTGGTAAACTCACGAGACACAGACGAACTATAATGGGAAAATAAATGTGTTAATCAGTGAGCTTTAGAGGTGCTGGTTGGTGGATTTAGTTGCTTTTGGACAAAGCCAGGCTAACTTTTTCTCCCTGTTTCCAGTCTTTATGTAAACTAAGCTAAATGGCTGATGGCTCCTCCTTCATATTTGCAGTCATGAGAGTTGCATTCAGTTCAACTTTAACTGCCAACTTTACCCTTATCTTCTCCCGGAGGATATTTGTCTTCCAACCCCATGAAACACAAAAGGCACACAGGTTTGAACATAAAGCACGATAAAATGTATAAAAAATATTGCAAAAATTTGTTAAACATATGCTAAAATCCGACAAACAGCTCACATAAAACAGTGTACATCAAGTGATTTGATTAAAGCTGGAGTACATCCAGCTGTCATCATCCAACCCAAACATCGATGGTTAAAACAACACCACTGCAGTCACCCGCGGCATTAACCTGCCAAATGCCACAAATTCCAATTTTTATCAGCTTGCTGAGTTGGGTTACATTTTAAGAAAAATATTTCCTGGTTTAGGATCAGTCAGATCCAACACTGTAACTGGAGAGCTCAGAATTCCTCTTGTATCTTATGTCAAATAGTTCTGCTGAATCTTTGTGATACCATTTGCGCTCTTTATCTGATAAAAAGCAAGTAATTATTTGTTCTGAAAGTCCAAGTCCCTCCGATGCTTTAACAAAACAAGCCAAACCCACTAAGTTTTGAAGGCCAGTCTACTCACAGATTGTCTGTCTGTTCTGAAACACAACACTATTAAGGAAAACCTGTTTGAGATCGTTTTTAACCATTTTTACATGCGCCATTTATTTCAGCTGGTGTCTTGACATGCGACTTCACAGGCTGCCTCGGTTGTGATGAACCAGTTGTACTTCCCAGTGTTGACTCAGGTCAACTCTTCAGAAGAGCAGCAATTTTATCACCTTCCCTCCCAGGATCATTACATCCTGGCTACTTCACCTTCACCACTTTTGTCTGTGCGATGCATTTGTTGAGTGCTTTGGACGTCACTTGACATGTGCCAAATGGTACAACGCTGCATGAAATAGTCAGTGTGTGTGGAACTTAAAGATAGATAACAAAAACAAAAATAAGAATGAAATACCAATTAAATTGGTTTGTTATATGACCTTTTGTAGTAGTACAGAATAATGGCTGTCTAAAACTTAACCAATTTCTAGCTAATACAACACTAGATTTGACTAGATTTGAAAAACGTGCTTACTGTGAAAAGCATGCTGGGATGACGGCAAATCTTCATATCTCAAACCTTTATATGTCTCTGTGTTTTTTAATTTCCTTTGTTTTGCTACTTTGAGCTATTGTTTCCCCCTTAATAGAATCCCATTCATTTGGGTGCCATTTTCTTGTATAAAGAGGTGCCTAGTTAACAAAAGGAGAAGAAAAGCCATTAAAATGGATGCCTTTCTCATTAACAGGAAGCTACCAAGAGAGGCACAGAGGCACAAGTTTTTCTGAAACCCTCTTAATCACCCAACAAACACAATTATCACCATTGTTTTCCCGTGAGCTGATCTCAGGCGACACTGTTTGAAATCAGAAGTCATGTTTTAGCCAGATTACATGAATTCATTTAAAGCCGAACAGTGAAAGATAAAGCTAAAAGATAAAGAAAAAAGCTTTGACGATGTGGAACAACTGAGTTTGACCAGTGAGGGGATTGCCTTATATGCTTACTTGCATTTGTCTGTCTGAAACAGAGTCATGTGGTTGTTTTGTTTTTGTCATTACGCTGTTATGAAAGAAGAAAACAATTTTGACAGGTAAACTTGTGTTATCCCAGCAGGGCATCATGCAGCAAGCTCCCTCTCTCTTGTAATTTTTCCCAGACCAGTGTAGTCAGTAAATTCCGCTTAGTTTGTCTTCATTTAGAAATCTGAATGCTTGCTGAAGACACAGTATCTCTGAGCCAGAGTGAGTGTCGTTTTATTATTTTTAACTCTAAGGTGTTTATGAGAGATTATACATCAATGTCAAACCAGAAATCTGCAGCAGCAATTAGCTGGGGGCTGTTGCTAAACAAATGCTTCCATTGTCTCAACCTACTGTATGTGAAGGTGTACAGCAGACTTAAATGCAGGATATAATCAACACCTTTGAGATTACATGAGGCTCTAGCAGTGCTTTTACAATTTAGGCTGATATTACACAAAGGACAGAGGCTGTGAGCATGAAGTGCCAGGATTCGTGTAATGACTCGCTCTCATGGGCCCCCAGTTCATGGAGACGTTTGACAGTGTTGACAGTATCTGAAGCTATTCATCGAAGTCCAACCGCTAGCTGTTGAGGTCCAAAACAAGACATGATTAGCGATGCCTCTGCGGGGACGCGGCTCTGTACAGCTGAACATTTGTACTGACAGCAAGGTATCTGCCAGATTGAAGCAGGTGAGGAAAAACAAGAAACTTAAGAGAGGGACAGCTATAGCAAGTGAACCACCTCAGTTGCAATTGAGGGCACACGACAGTCCTGCAGCTCTGCTGACAGCTATATTAGTGCTAATGACAGGCTGTGCTACTGTGTGGGACAGATGCACCTGGGCTACAGGAGAGAACAAATGCTGGACAAGTGTGAAAACATGTCGATTCAGGGCGCACAATGAAGCCGTTTAATGGTAAATTACATGGTAAAAATACATCCAATTCGGAATGAAACTTGGCTCAGGCGAATAATTAAAAGTTTTATCACCAACTATTACAACATTGTAATTCATTTGGAGCAGTGTTTCTGTTCACCTGATGAATGTCCAAGTCCAATAGTCACTCTCTTTTAGCTGTGTTTTCGGTCTCTACCAACTCCTGGTGAAAGCATCGGGCTCTTCAGCTGCTAAATGCTCCACTAAGTTCACCAGCCAGTCACTAACTTTGTTTGCTGTTTGGTGTTGAGCAGATAGTGTACAGCTGGCTTTTAGAGCTTTTTTGCTGAAAACAGCTGCCTGCTGCAGCCCAGAACTGTGACAGTGAAGCAGTTCAGCTAAGCCGTGGGCCAGGAAACTGAGCAATGAGCTGAAACACGCTACGGAGCCATGTGAAGCAGACGGGAGCTACAGATTCAGGTGGTAATTCTCTGTAGGTTCATCGGTATGAGCGACATTTCAAAATGTCATATTGTTTACCATATTGTCATTTGATACACTGTTGTCACAAAAATATCAATTATAGCCATTTTAAAGTTGTAATCCTTAAGATTTTCATGAATCTAAAGCTTGTTATTTTCAGCCGTTCATGGATTTACATTCTGTAATTTCCTCTCTATTTTATTACTTTTCATTGTTAGTGGTGGAGTCTGCCATTGCATGATGTGGATTCACATGAAACGATGCAGTGTTACTGTTTTTAATTTGATCTCATCGATACCGGCCCCCATGTTTACTGTTCTCTTTACGCCATGCCAGAGCTGTCTTAAGTTTCTGCTGATGCAAACTGAACATTTCCAACTGCTCCTAGTTCACATTAAAGGCATTTGACCACTGAAACATGGGTTGGCTTTTATTATGAAACAGTCATAGAAAACAGAATATATTTGTCCCCGATGTGAGTGCTGACTGTGATTGTGCATCGCAAATGCAGCCACAAAAGAAGACATGGTCCTTTTGGGCATTTTTTGGACATTGAATCAGTTTAAATTATTGATCGACTTCTTTATTAATACAACATGAGTTTGTTTGGCTGTCCTGAAAGTATATACACAAGCTACTCTTCTGTTGTATTTCTGACAAAGTAGCTGTCAGCCAGTGTTTGCAACTAGTGTTTGCTGTACTGTAGGTGTTGCCAAATCAACCGGGACTGAAATTTTAAGGATTATAACTTTAGAGTGCTCACAAAAAATTGAAGTTTGAATAGCTACACTTGCATTACAACTGTCAAAACTTCATCTGCCGATGAAGATCAAATGATATTATCAAAAGCACTGTCACAGACCTTGTGGTGAGATAATCTTAACAGCTTTTGTTTCCAAGGTCAGAAATGTTTATTCTCAACTCTCAAAGAAGATTCTGTCATTTCCAATTCTTCTATCAAACGTTCATTCTGGGTGCTGCGGTTGTGACGACCATTTGATACTAAAATAAAAAGTGACATTAATGCTTTTGGCATCTAGATGTCGCCTGTAAATCTGTGATTAAACTCTAAATGTCAGCAAATTAGAAAACGGTCTAAAGCCAACTTTGAATGGATATTTGAAACACAGGCTCGATGGATTCACGAAACACTTTCGTACTGTTGCTGAAAGCCAGTGGGATCATTTTGAGATGAAATACGGAATCTGTCATGTGTAGGCAGCACATGCATGATTCATGCAGTTACATGTGTCACTGCAACCTGTGCAATTACAAGAAATGTCCCTCTATGGCCAGTTGAGGAGAACAAGGTAGTGTCAATCCTTTTCGTTGGAGGCACAGAATGTTGAGCATTCAGATCTTACCTTTTGGCTCAAAGTTTGGACAGGGTAACACTTGAGGAGAGCACCGAAAGGAACAATTTCAGCCCAAAATAATTGGAGAAAGCTGGGAATTTTGAAGGATTCTCGCACGTTTCCTTTTCTGAAGTACTGCTGGTTTGTAATGACTGCAGCAATTTAGATTGCTCTTTATTAATTTAGGCCTACTGCCAAGGTACTCAGGCACCACTGACAAGAGATATTCAAAAAAAATGGAAACATTTCTATGGCTAAAACAATTTATTCCATAAATGATAGGCTCTGAAATATGGTGCATACCACTTCGGAGCCATCAAAAGGAGGCTTCAGGGAGAAATTGCATGAGAAGGCATTATCAGGCTTGTCAGCATGGCCTGTCTAAAATAAATACCATTTGCATCCTTCTTCTATTTATCATCTGTTGCATTATGCCTGCTGTCCTCTCTTGATGCTGATTAAATTTCCATTAGCCATGCTTACTAGTCGTGCTGAGGAGGGGGCTCCTGAAAAATGCTCTTTGAATGTGATTGCTCTGAGAGAGTCAAGGTTGGGTAATGACACAGTGGCATGATAATTTTTTGGGGGGGATACACACCGTGTGACAGTGTGTCTTTTTCCAGTGCATTTCTGGCTCTAGTCTTGGAGACTGGCAGGATGAGAAAGGAAAGACAAAGAAGGAGACTCCACAAGATTGAAGGGGGTGGAAATGGGAGGAAGATGGACGTTTCAATCGGAAAGAAAACATCTTTTTGCGAAAACCATTCATGTAATAGGATGAGAACCACTGCTTGAGGGTGTTTGAGAAAAAATAATCTTTCAGCAAGTGTGTAAGAACGCTAAGCCCTGCATTTGCATTGAAAGATGAACATTAAAATTACCTAGAGAGTCTCCGCTTTAGTATGCTTAAATTAATAATCCACAACATGTTCATAGAAGTACTGTAGTGCAGGGGTTCTCAAACTGAGGGGTGGGCCCCCGGGGGGGGGTCATAGAACCATTGCAGGCGGGGGTGTGGCTGACCAGGGGAAAAATATGGAGTGAAAATATAAGTTGATTTTTCTAGAGAATATAAACAAGAGTTTGCTGATGCTATCGTGCTGACCTTTACTTCTCTAAAATTCAACTTGATCCTTTTTTATTAGTTGCTTCCCTTATCAGCGTTAGAAAATGTGTGTGAGTGTGTGTCAGTTCAGTTTTATCTATTTATTTAGCCCCAACTCATATATTTGTCTTAGGGTGCTTTATAATCTGCACAACACATGACACGCTCTATCCTTAGACCCTAGATATATGCATGATTGTTATAAGACAAATTATTCAGCTAACACCCAGGCTGAGAGTTCAATCCTCTGGTCACGAGGAGTTCTGGGTTTTATGTTTTTGGCTGCAGCAATGGTTTGTTTGGAATAAACAGAAGAGGAAAAAGAAAGTTGATTTTAGCTGCAAAAGGCAGCAATTGCGGCAGAAACTCAAATTTATTATCAACGGGAAATCTAAAGGCCAAGACGGTTGTCACTGGGATGTGCTGTGGAAAAACATAAAAATAGTGAACACCTTACAGAAGCTACAGATGAGCACTCTCAGGAAACAGACAATGGTTTATAGAGGTGTAAAGCTCCAACTTTCTCTAACTAGCTGCAGTTCTCCTTGGTTTCCTTAATGGCTAGCTGGATTGATTAGTCCAGGGGAATGGGCGGCCATGCGGCCTGCTGCCTCATTAGTCTCAGTTTGCAGGTGTTCTCGATGGTTCGGTGCCCCTGCTGCCTTGGCACGGAGAAGACAGAGGACAGAGACCAGACCCACCTCGTTCATCTTGCGCGCTGTGATGGAGGTCATGCAGGAAAGCACTCTTGCTCAGAATAAGTCGCTGGGAGTGACAGATGGAGTTGCAGAATGGGAGGGGAATCAGCTCAGCCTCAAAGTGTTTCATTTGTTTTTCATCTCAGGACGGCGGCTGCAGGCACACTGTTGATGACAGCAGCCACTAGGCTTACTTTATGGTTATGTAAGGCACCCTGACTGTGTGTGTTTGAAAATTACAACATCTTGATGAAACTGCAATGTGTGTACTGATTGCGTGTTTCTCGGTGGGTTAGAACCACGCAATATGTCTACGTTTTGGTACGTTTACTTAGCTGGGGCACAGTGACAGAAAAAATGTGGTAGCCACATAATGAACATGAAAATAATGCACTCGTGTCATTTTATCAAGATGTATTGAATTATAGAAGAATCCAAAATATACTCATGTACACACACATACTGGAGTCTAGAAATAGGAGTCTAGTGAGTAACCAAGTGCAGGGTGGGTGAAGATTTGTCTATTTAAGCCACAAATAGCTCCTAGAAATGATGTTTATATACTAATTTGTTTTGCTAACTATGTCTTGATGGGAGACATAACGGCTGCCTGGAGTGTGTTCACTACGTTTATGTACTGCACAAAATAGCGCAGGACTTTGACAGTGGAAACAAGGGTTTGCATCCTGAGTCCCTCGTGTGGTTAGGTTTAGGGACGTAAACTCGTCCTGAAAAAATACAAGTGTACTGGAGGGAGCCCTCTTAAGATAGTGGTCTTTCCCCCAGCTGGGGCTCCACATAAAAGTACTTAAATATGCTAACATATACATACATATTGTACTTGTATGTGCATGTAGATACATGCATATATATATACACAGACATACTTTAAGACTAAATACAAAATCCACTACAAACTTCCAGGTACAACCAGTGGGTCTGCTGGTTAAATAAATTATTATCTTAATTTAATAATTTCTTAGGGTGTCACTGGGACAGATGTCCTTCTTTGGCAAGACATGTGATGACTGGAGTCCATCTGTTCAAAAACATTTTTATTCCTAAGCTTGCCATCATGTTTTCCATTACATACAGAATACTAATTTTTGTCTTTCCCTCCCCTGCCTGATTGTGGCTGGTGGGTTCAATAACCAGCAAAGAGTACTAACTTTTCTCGCAATTACCAATAAAGTTCTTAACATGCACACTTTGTTACAACAGGGAACATTGCTGGTGCATCTCCTGATATAACGTAGCACATCAGTGTTTAAAATGGTTTTGATCTCAGCATGTATGCCTTCAGAGTACTCGCTGCTGATTCTGGAAAATCCCAAAAGTTATGGGTGTGGTTGTCAATTTGCCCACAGCACAAAGGTGGGTGACAACTATGGATGTCAATTGTCATTGTGGTTTTAAAATATCTTGTTTTTCAAGTGGTTTTTGAAGACAGAGAGGGAGTCCTCTGAGCGTTAGGTAACTCAAGAGAAACCACAAAAGGAGAAGAGTTTGGATTGAGGTTGTTAACATTTTGCAACGTGGCAGATATATTCATTAGCCACCTTTCCTGATTCAGTGATTTAAGAAAAAAAACCTAATCAGGGCAGCATTGTGTTTCAATCAAAGCATATTTTCTGTTGCAATTTTTTCTTATGTATGAGTAATTTCTAGGAGACAGGGTTTTTAAAGTACCTATTTGAATGTCATCAGTAGAGATATTTGAACGAAATGCAAACAACACAGATTTGCTTTTACAAGCTTCCTCGTCAAGTGTCAAAAGCTGAAGGCACATCATCAGCCAAATGCCCATCTAGCTTGTCTCAGTCGACCTAATTGCTGTGTGAGAGCAGGGATCTGGCTGAGACACAGGTCTCATTATTCTCACTTTCATTTCACAAATACTTGGCAAATTCTTTCTCCCAGACCTGAACCGCTGTCACTTATTGTTCTATCTCTGAGCAGGGTAGTTCTGGATCATAAACTCCATCTCTTCGCATTTGCATATTCTCATATTCTGCCTCAGCTGTCTCGTCAGAGGAGAAGGTAGACCGTCATAAAAAAAAAAAAACGTTTCAGGCTATGCCAACTGCAAGGACACTGCAATTAAGCAATGTGACCAGACCTGTTGTTTAAGTCTCTTGAATTTATGCAGCTTATTGTTGTGCGGTGTATTATCTTGACAATCTCTGTGGGCTTTAATTATTGGAACACTTAAAGTGTGCTGTAGAGTTCATCCGTGCTCTGTAACACACGGCTGCCAAGAGAGAAACGAGTAGGTGGGCGGGGGGCAATTAAAGTGTAGAGCAGCTTCCACTCAACTCTCGTCCCACAGGAATTTTGTCTTCACATTTTGGTTCCAGTCAATAATTCCGCGCCCAGATTTAACCATTTGTCATCATATCAAACTCCCCATTGCCAGTGTGACTGGCTTTTAGAGGGGCTGCAAAAGAAGAGCCGTCAGGGTGCAAGAGTGCATCCAGGTCAGCCCATAACTAAGGAAATAATTGAATTTCATTGGTAGAATTTTGTTGAGCAATTGATCAGTTAGTTTAAGTGAGATTTTTCCAATAAAACTTCCTTTCAAAACAAAATCAAATTGATGTTTTCTGATCTGAAGCCTCTACTGGTAAGTGACAATAGAGGCTGCCTCCCGGAACCCCTACACACGACGGTTTCAAAAACAAATCATATCATAGTTTCTGATCTGGGAATTTTGTGGTTAAAGTCCATTTAGGTTTGGGCATACAGGCTACCTGGTTAAGGTTAAGGAGAGACTGTGGTTTGGGCTAAAAAAAAAAATGACATGGTGAAGTTCATTCCTGACTTTGGAAATAGTAGTTTTTAAACCTGGGACAAAAATGAAGATGAACCGAAACCTGCTGGACTGGACAAACCACAAAAGATTGTTTCCACCGACTCGGACAGATGCTTAATCTTTGGTAGTCAGAAAGGATCATAAATCTTACGCCTGAGTAAACACGTTTGGATACATACTGAATCACTGGTCAGTAACTGGTATTAGGAATTCCAAGCAACCCTAGAAATCAAGTGGAGAGGCTAATTGCAGTATGTTCTTCAAACAAAACAAACACAGATGACAACCAGCGAGATTGCACTGTTTACTGCAGTTTGTGCTGAAAAAGCTAAAAGGGAGAAAAAAAAAATCATAAAGTCTGGGTCCTGGATGGAGAAGCGTGGGTAACGCAGACTGTATAGCCAACAACAGAGTTGGGATGATACCTAACACTGATGTCAGTATTTTAGTTTAAAACATTAAAGAATTAACTAAAATTAGCTACAGAACGTGAAGATATAACAGCTTTGATGTTATGTTAATGACGTGTATGTATTGTGTTGCAGAGATATCTTCTGAAGTTAGCATGCTAACCAGCTAGCCCTGGTTGCCCGTCTCACTTTGCAATAGTGAGTCACTGTAGCGTCCAGTCTGCGCTCAGTCCAACATGAGAGGATGAAGAAGTAGTAGAAGTAAGAAAATTATTGATAGAAATAGAAGAGTAAGAAGAGTTAACACTGACGCATACAGCTCTTGGCGAGTAAAGGAATGAAGTTTGATGTTTAACTTGCAACGTTTCCTCTGGACTGGTAAATAAACAGCTGTTATTGTTAACGTTGGCTACGTAGCAACAGCAAAAACTTACATATAGCACCTTTAAAGTTTAGCAAAAAATCATGTTTCTGCTGCATGAAAGCAATGTTGACCGACGATTCATGTCAGGTAAAGGTAAACATAGGTTGCTTTAGACATTTGAATAAACAACAGTTACTGTCTTTTTTTCTGGTGAGGACAGTCTCTCTGAAAGTAAAGGAATAATCTCTGTGTTACTGTACATGTTTTGTAATTACTATTAAATGTCAGGGACTTCAGGGAAAGAACACAACTCTGCCTAAAAACACATTAAAAATCGATGCCTGTTAATACCAAACCTATGTTAAAAACTACTGAATAAGATATGGGTTTTTTTTCTAAGTTTGCTGCCACTTACGAGCAACTTGCAGGAATCACAATGTGTCTCCTCATTAAATGGATGACTTGGATATTTTTAGTCCGTAACATGTTACGTATAAATTATTCATTCTTTTCCAGTGTGACTGCAGAGTGAGTCTCCTCAGTCAAATCACTCTCTCTTGAACACATATAAAAAGCATGACAGTGTTGCTCAGAGCACAGGGCATCGATGTTGTGATGGTCACATCAGTTCAATGCAAACACAATCTATAATTCCATCATCAATTGCCATTTATTAGTATCAAACCACTGCTACAAAATTACATCAGACATGATGAAAATGGACTTGCATACGTGCTATACACAATGTAAGCTTTAAAGTAATTAAAGTACATGAATTTTCTGATTTCTGGACAAATATCAATATATATTTGTATATATTATATGTAGATATAATCAATGCCACTTAAAGCCATATATATCATTCCAGTGATCTAGAGCCTATAAATGTACAACTATATCCCTGGTGGCTAAAGGACCCTCATACACATTTAAGTAAACATTTCATTTCCAGACTTCTCATCCCATTATTTTTCAGCATGAAGATTTGAAGATTAAATAAAAACAAACCAGATAAAAAAAACAAAAAAAACAAAACAGTGCAATAAAAGTTCATACAGAAAACTTAGATGTGTTCCTTTCAACCTTATTATGTCCATTCCCATTTTTTGTAAAAAGAAAGTAAAGCGGCATACGTAAATATACTCAATTTACAGAAACCAACAAAAGAAATGCTGCACCTCATATGCCGAACTCTACTAGAGGTCACTCCATTTAAACAAATATAACACTGAAGACACATTTTATGATGAACTGGTGCTGTAAAGAACTGATCTGCTGTGTCATTCAGTGTTTAGAAAACAATATGTAATCTGGCGTTTGAGGCATGAAAACAAAGGAAATAGGATTGCATTTACTGTCAGTAAAATGATGACCTTTTCTCCATGGCAACATGTTCAATCCTTCATGAAAACCAACAATTGCCCGGGAGGTTCACATGAAAACTCTTCGCAGTGTGTAATTCAGTCAGTGGCATCATAGAGAGACCTGGCTTAGATAGTTTGCTTTAAAACCCAGGCATTATCTCGGGCTCTGCATCATTGGCTGGCAACTTATTTTCCAGTTCAGTGGAAATAATGAAGGACTGGTTGACAAATACTTGATGCAACCTCTTTTTAAAATAGCACATCCCCCCCTACATTGGCAGCTGCCACACTTATCAGATTTCAAAGAAAATGGAGAGTCACACCAGTCAGAAATTACTCACTGTTTTTGTAGCAATTGAAATCTTTAAGAGAAAAGAAAGAGGCCTATTTTTTTTTTAAATGAACTTTTTTTTTTCTTTTTCCATCAAACTTGCCCATAGACTGGTTATAGGGAGAGAAATTCAAGATTTTTCTCTCTTCCTTTGACAGGAGGGATAGCTTTTTTGCCTGCTTTTTGTGCAACAAACACATCTACCAGACTGAACGCCAGCACTCAGGAAACAGAGGTTTTTTTTGTTACTGACAACTCAGTATGCTGCTCAGGGGAGTGGGATGGTGACTCCAGGAGCCGGGCGGCAGCTCCAGCGTGTAGTATGACACAATCTCCCAGTTAAAACTGACAAAGGCACAGGAAGGGTTTCATTAGCCGCAGGGTCAAAAGGAATCCCTCTCTCACAACTCCTCAGGCCTCCTCTCTGTTCACGCTGGCCACAGACGCCTTCGTGAAGAGACCAACACCGCTTTGACACCATGCTAGTCTTTTCCATAACCTACAGTATATGATGGCTTAGTTTGGCTGCAGGATACACTGTTTTACATCGATTAATCTGCTGAATAAAAACTGCAAATATCCAGTTTCAGTGGTCAAAGGACAATACACTGTAAAGCATTATGTGCTGAAAACATACAGTATGCTGATACATTGATTATTAGTATTAGTTGCAATACAAAAGGACTCGTTTCAGTGCTTGTCACAACACAATCATGTTTGTCTTTTAAGACAGTAAATGCCACTTGCAATATATTACCTCACCTCCCTACATGGGCTCTTATTGGCAATGCAGTATGTGCTCTGCTGTAACACGGTGTCACAACAGTCTTTGAGTTTGTTATGATGTTTGCTACACTGACATCCAGAGTCTCACATCATCTGCAAAATAACTCTTGCTGTTTGTTTAAACTCCGGGAAGTTTTTTATTTCTTACTGCAGCTGGGAAATTGTAGATGTTTGTCAGGTACAGTGTGTCAATCACAGAAAAATACGAATCAGAGACGTCCCTGCCCATTCTGAAGCAGTGGAAACAAACAGTGAGGATAGTTTGTGTTTACAGTCTAACTTCATAATACCCAGGATAGAAAACGTGCTTCTGGTTCCCTGGAAGATAAATCTACATGACTATATTACAACCTAACTATTATTAGCCATAATTATTTTAATTATAATGACATGTAACTATGTTGAATTCAGTTTTTTATTTGTTTCCTACGCTATTTAGGGGTTACACGTGTCACAATAACTGTTAAACTAAATTATTCTTCATGAAACCACTTCAAACAAGTACATATACATGTAATTATGTAGCCTATGTGCAGTTCTGTAGTTTGCTTCTGTGCTGAGATATTGAATGTTTTGTTGTTATAAAAAGCTAATGTAATGGAAACTACTAAGCGAGCAAAACACTGCATACAAAAGCTTTCGCTTGGGTTATGGCAATAATGATCTAAATAAGGGTTGTTTATGATTAATGAAATACTTTAAAGGCACATTCAGTACAGTACGTGACCTCCTCCGAGACTCAGTTTAAACAGCTGCTGTTTCATAATGCAACAAATCCAAAGTCTTGCCACTCAAGAGCCATCTTGCCAACACCCAGAGGCGGTTATTCCGGGCTAACAAGACTAGGTCCCTATCTAAATAAATGGGGAGAGAGAGCCATAACTTCCCTTTCAATGGTCACTAGGACATAAAAACTGCATGTATAGGATCACCAGTCAAATCCGATAAAAACCGCTTAAAAACTTTGGTGATTTTGCCGCAAAATAAGATTTTAAACCCTTTTTTTCCCTAAGGGTTATACCTCTGCTTCTACAGTTGGCTTTTTGGGGGAAGGGATGAGATATGTGTCATACAGCTGCCGTCTTTGGTGTTACTGACTGTTCTATTCAAAACTCTTTAAGTTGTTTGTCTCCTCTCTTGTAACGTCTCTGCTTGTAATAAATGCATGCAAGCAGAAGAGCATGATTCTGATACGTCAGGGTGATAGTAAGAGGATGCGTTGAAATGGGCAATTTAAAAATTCAGGGCGGGGATTGTGTGCCTGCAATAATACCCACTAGCATGAATATTTTAAATCTTCTTATCTTAAATTTAAAAGTGGAGACATTTTTTTTCCCCGCAAAGTGAGGCGGTAATCTCCGCAGGTGGGTATCGTGACCTCTTTTCAGCCTTTACATCAACATGACTTTTTCAGCTGAACTTTTATGAGGTAGGTCACACACAACCGTAGATGTTTAAGTCAAGAGTGTATTGAGGTCAAACGATACTCAAAAGTCCCGTGCTACTGGGAAAAATGGTATAATCTACCCCAGATGCATTTTAGAATGGAATGAGCAGTGGTTTATGTTTGTAAATATCTCCAGATCATCTACACTGAGCGACACAATCCTGTCAATGATGACGATGCAGTGCAAACGGTGATTAATTCCATGTACTGTGGCATCTGGCCATCTGCACTCAGGATGATTTATACAGTGTGTTAGGGCAGAGGGGAGAGGATCAAATGTGCATGATACGGCACAACTAAGGCGACTGGATAACTCAAGTTACACTGGAAAAACAGACAGATATGTAGAGAATAATCCCAACAGTTTTTGTATGGGAGGTGGTCGAATTAGCCCAGGAGTTCTTTTCAAGGGGGGCAATAAACAAAAATGCGAAAGCTGTACACTTGGTAAGTGCTCAAAAATAATATTAAAATGATCGGAAATTATGATGCAAGTAGGAGGAATAGGGTGATCAAGTACACCCCTTTTGATTCATTAGAGTTTAACTGTACCCCTGATAAATACTGTCATCAGCTTGAATTTAACTTCAAAGAACTTGAACTTCATTTTACTCTACTGACACCTGCACCAAAGCAAATTCCTCATACACATGTACTTGGTACATACATATGATTTAGTGACAATAGCTACATTACTGTGATACGTAAAATATTTTTTTAAATTACTGCAATCAGTACATTTAAAAGTGGAATTATATTTAGTGGTGAATGTTACGTAATCTTCTGCTTCTGGTTATGATGACAAACATTTAAAGCTGAAGATAACAGGTATCATCTAAATCAATCCTTCCTAAATTTATCCAATTGTATCTTTTGCTAAGATTAGCTGTTGTACCGTTAGCTAACATTACCAAGTCACAAAACAAGCTGCTTTCAAAGATCCTGGTTTATGTGATTAAGATAGTAATGTGTGATGCATAAATAAGGGATTCTTTAGTATTTGCTAGTTTCAGTTGATAGTAAATTTTAAATAAAAAATGTAGAAGATATAAGATAACATCTAAATTTTTCCAGCTGTAAAGTTAGTTGACAGTAGCTATTGTAACATTCGCTAACATAAACATTACTATTGTAGCTGTTGTAATGTTAGCTAACGTTACCGAGTCACAAAACGAGCTGCTTTCGAAGATCCTGATCGATGTGATTAAAATATTAATGTGTGACGTCCTTAGAAGTGTTACTGAGGGATTCTGACTATTATTTACGATCTGCTAGGTTTAGCTGTATTAGGGTTGAGTTTGACGTGCACAGTCAGCTAACGTAATATTGTTTATTGACCAACAGACTCATTACTCAGCAAAAAGAATTAAGCCTTGTTAAGTTTTTCCAAATCGAAATGGTACAGAGTGACGTTTTTCCTCTTCAACAAACCACCTTTGGCCGAGTGTACAGACACTAGCTTCTGATGCGCCTTCTCTAGATAACAGCCAAGAATTCATTGTGTTCATTGTAGTTTACCTGACTCATGAAATAAACGTTAACAAAGATTATAAAGTCTAAAACCAATAAGCCTGTTAACAGCTTTTGGGAAATTTTTTGCTTTAAAGATGACACTGTTGTAATGTCGTGCTCTGCCTCAAACCCACTTGCAGTGATAACGACCAACCCCTTTGAGTGCTCATTAACTCAGATATGGGTTTATATTGTAACATGAAGACTTTTATTGCAAATAATAGTGATTCAATAAAAGGGACTTGTTAATACCATTATTCAAAATAATCAACATCCAGTACATTTCATATGGAATACTAGCATGGTCTTAACTGCTTAGACAAGCAACCAATATAACTCCAGACTGTCACCAATGTGCCACAATAATTATCATGACTCTGAATAGCAGTTTTAGTTTATCAGCAAAGTTGATTCAAATAAATCAGAAACAAACATGGCCTGATGATCTGTAGGAGGTATGTATTTTTAGACCATAACCAGAACCACAGAGTTTTTTTGGAAAAAACTGGTTCCATTCGAAAAAAGTATGAATATCTGTAAAATGGCCACCTCAAAAACACAGGTTAACTTTGACATGCAGCACAACCATACTCTCTGCACATCGTCAAACACGCGTGTGTGAAAACTATGACTACACACTGGCTCTAAAGATCAAAAGGTATCCTATTTTCTCCAAATATACACACATTGATTCTGTTCTATAATACTGTTATATTGGTTCACACCCTCTGTTTCAAAAAGTAGGTAATTTGATTGCAAACATTTTTCTTTTTAATTTACGTGTCTGACAAAAAATCATAAACAGTTATGGCATCTAAATGAACCTGACAACATTATAAACTATGCCATACTGAGTCTCATTCAAATAAATGTCACATATTCAGTTTTACATGTTTCAAATGTATCTTTTATACATTGTTTTCATAAAGGAAGAGAATAAATATATTTCTGACCCATTTTCAGTATACCTTAACATTTAAACAAGATCATATGGTGCAGTATTTTCATAATTTGTAAAACAAGCTGATAACAATTTCAGTACAAACAATGAAAAAAAAAATGTCTAGCAAACCTTAAAACAAATCACCACAAAACGTAAAAGTAGACAGTGTTTGTGCTTTAAGTCTTTTAACTGCGATGGCTATTTCTCTATAGGTTTGCAGTTACAAGTTCATGTGAAAATACTGTGTGAACTCGGGCACTGTTAGTCCCTTGATTGTGGGGCAAAATATAACACAATCCAAATCCAAACAAGACTTGGACACATGTTAACTTGTACGACAAATACTGCATTTCTATCAGATGCAACTGGCTTATTTTAAAATACCTGCGAGAGCCATAGGTTGAGAGATTTTTTTTCCTAGTGAATATAAATCCTAATTTGAATGGCTAATGGACATTCAATCACCAGCAGTATGTAAAACAAATGAGTTGTATATTATTCAGAGCATCTGGAAGTGTCCTTCTAAAGGAGGTTAATTTAATGTCTATGGTACTATTAAGGCATTACAGTACAGTGTCTCTGTTTACACCATGGATTGAAGATACTTGAGGATGGATATGCCATGCTGACTGTCTTGTCAAAAAGTAAACCCTTACAATAGCTGTGTTCGATCCTTGATATGATTAATTCGAGTAAACAAAAAGCCACAGTTTCTCCTATTAAACGACCTCATGGTTTAATTTATTCTGAACTCCTGTGGACATTCACTGGCTCTGTGGACACTGTTAAACTTGCACCTTAAGCCATGTTTTTAGCAATAAGCATGTTCATAATCTTAATTGTGTGTTCTGTTCCTCATAATTAACATGAGAAGTACTTAGATTGGAGTCAAAGTGGGTTTCATTATTGTATTGTAGTGTAGATCATGTACTTAACCCCATATTTTGGTGTATTTACCAGAGATCTTAAGCGATGTGGGCTTTGGCTCTCTGGATTTCATCCATCCATCCATCCATCCATTAGCCATACCGCTTATCCTTCGAGCGTCGCGGGGGGTTGGTGTGTGTGTGTGTGGGGGTGGGAGGTGGGGGCAGGTTGCCAGTCTATCACAGGGCCAAAATTAGGAGACAAACAACCAATCACGCTCACATTCACATTCATACGGATAATTTAGAGTGGCCAATTAACCTAGCCAGCACGTCTTTGGACTTTGGAATTGACCACATATGTGGTATATTTACCAGAAATCTTATGGGGGCTTTGGCTCTCTGGAGTTCAATTATTTGTTAATTAGTACAATGAAGTAGATATATTTACCGTGAAACAGACTTGAATATATTTAAGTATCGAATTATTTGTAAGGAAAGACAGAGGAATAAAATTCTGTGCTGCAGAATGCTGCTTTCCCAGAATCAGTTGTCTAAGTATCATGCCAAAAGTTGAAGTCAACAACTTCCCGCAGTCTACGGCGTGCTGCTGTGGGTTTTCAGCCAGAAGATGATCAGTAGAAGCAAATTCAGAGACAAAAAGCTCTGCTCAAATACCTACTGGAAGTGGCATGTTTCAAAGAACTGCATCTTTAAGAGAAAAACTTGAAAAAGTTGAACTTGGGCTCTGTTTTTTCTTCTCGACTACAACAGTTTGTTCTGACATTCACGTATGCAGACTCACTTAAACAAAAGTATGGAGAATATACTGTAGGTATTTATACTTTCAAGAAAAATGTAAACAAAGGGCAGCGATGTTCCTCCCTTCACACTGTACAAAGTCATGAAGTGAGTTAATGTTCTTGGTTGAATGAGAAACGCTGGTCCCACTTTAAAACAAAAGCCTACACTATATTAAAATGTAAAGATACAATACAGTATACTTTGCTACTTTGACGGCTGCCTGATCAAACCTGTTAAGCAGGCATGGTAAATGAAGGACCCATTTCGGAATACAACAAAGCACACCTTCAACACTGTTCATCCATCTATTGAGTAATCATGACAATACAGGTCCTGAAAAAGCCCTGCCTTTTTTGTTATTTTGATTTTTTTTCTCAGTTTTTTCTATATTTTTAAGCACACTCCATAATCAAAATTTGTATTGTTAGGAATCTAAATGCCTTTCCTGTGTTCAACAACCCATAATACATTCAATACAACATTGGTATGGTAATTCTGTGTACTGAGAGACTTGGCACAATTGCTTCTTTTTAGCCATTTACAAAAACGGATGGAAATGTAAATTTTGCGCCATCGCCTCCCAGAGAAAGAGGCTTTAAAGTATCTCATTTGGGAAGTTTGGGGGCTTTTGATATGATTGGAGGTGGAGGGGGGGGTAAGCACTGATTCACAAGGTGGTCAATCAGTCAGAAAAGAACAAAAAAAAAAAAAAAAAAGAGAGAGTGGATATTAATAATAATAATAATAATAATAATAATAACAATAATAAAAAAACATCATAGTATTTACATGACAGAAATTTCACAAAAAAGCAAAGAAAAAAATTCCCCACACAAAGTAACGCTGATTATTTTCCCCTCACGGCTTTTCAACAAACTGTACCAGATTGGATTCCAGCCATCAGCAATGTCAAAAACGATTCATAAATGCTCTCGACAGTCATTGTGTCTGGACAGGGCTCTGCTAGTACACGCTGATGAAGGAGGAGAGAACCAGGACCAGGTATTGGCAGGCCAGCGGGACTTGTGCGCTTCCTGTGCTCCCATAGGGCGCAGTGTTGGGTGCTGTGGGCAGGAAACAAGAGAAGCTCTGATTAGTTGTGATTGCACTTTCACTTCGCTGCACCCACCATTTGCAAACGCGGAGTCAGCTTGGTATGGTGCTTCCAAATGAGACTTTAAAAAATGCAATTACTTTACAACTGTCACGAGTCAAAAGGGTCGGGAACCACTGGTTTAATCTTAACAATGCATTGTATTTGATTAGCTTATCATGTTTCCAAGTCCACTAACAGGTATTTTCACTTATGTTGTGTAACCAGCCCTCTTCTCGGAACTGATTAGAGACATTACATTCTATTGACAGCTTTCTAACTCTCCTGTTAGCCACAGGTAAGGCCAGGACAATTTTACCCTATTATTATTCTTATTGGTCCATAGATTTGTGACATTGTGTAATTTTAACCACATCTAACCACCCAGCTTTAACCTGACTGGAGGTCTAATCAGTCTGAATAATTGAAAACACCTGTGTAGGTGTGGGCCTACAATTTGAAAACTAACCAGAACAGTAAGTAACTACAACTAACAGATAAAGTGGAGTAAAAAGTACAATACTTCCTTCTGAACTATAGTGGAGTAGAAGTATACAGTTGCATTAGACGGAAATACTCAACCAAGGTAAAGGCACCTCAGTCAGTGCATGATTATATGCACATTTGTACTTTTCCTCACTGATTCTGAAATATTATAAAATACTTTTCTTCTGTCTCATCCTTTTCTACTTTGGTGTCCAGTCACTTATTCCCGCTTCCCTTCTTTCATATTAGTGGTACAAAAAAACCATCTGTGGAGAGAGGAGAATAGATGAGGGCTACACAAGGTCTTTTCTTCACATTCCTGAAGGTGAAGGTGGCTTTGTTTCGTGCTGTTTGTGTTTCTCTGACCAACAGACAGCCACAGTAATATGAACAGGGCTCTCTGGAGAGCTGGGTCCGGCGGGCAGAGGGAGAGGGCAGCCTTTCATTTGGAGGAGCTACTCTGCCTCCTCAAAACAGACACACTCTTTTAGCTTGTAGCTCAATAAAGCACAGCTCACAGGTTACAAAACATGCTCTCCATCAGTACACACATGGGGACACACCCACACACACCCACGCACACAAACGCGCGCGCGCACACACGCACACACACAAACACACACAAACACCCACACACCCACACACAAACTTGCATGTACAGGTCACCTGCATGCCGGCACACACACACACACACACACACACACACACACACACACACACACACACACACACACACACACACACACACACACACACACACCCACACACACACACAGAAACGCTTACATATACACGCGCACACAACTCAGCCAGGCAGCGCAAACAGGCTCTGCTCTACCAGGGGAAATCATGTGGCGCACAGCCCATATCAGCAGGGAGCTTCTATTTACACGGCCATGCAATTAGTGCACAATGTAACTCCTCTGTTGTGGACCTCACGTTGCACAAACACACCAAGCAAAGCAACAACATAACCACACAAACACACATGCGCACGAGCGCGCACACACACACACACACACACACACACACACAAGCTGTACTCACACAGATGCAATCATGAACATATACCGATCAGCCACTACATTCAAACTGGTGGCTGGTTTTAATGTTGTGGCTGATTGGTGTATAAAGTACTTTTCTTTGTGTATTTCTAAGGTCAGAAATGGCTTGTGGTTGCACATTTTGCAGAGAAGGATCCAACTGTGCTGTCGTCTTGGTGGACCGTTCATTTATTCAATAAGAACCCGCACTGCTTGTCATTAGAGTGGCACATGGCTGTTGTTGTATTTAAATAGATACGATGATGCAAAGGGTGATCTGTTTTTTTTTTTTCCAACATAATAGCTTGTTGGTGACAATTTTCACAGGAAACGCCAGGGAGAGAGCGAAAGAAGACATATCCCATTATCACCTGACACAGCACTGATTTTACCTGATATTTTCAAGCATTATTTGTCAGGATTGAAGTTGTTTACCTATTAGAGTGAAAACTATAGCTCCGCTGACAGAATGAAAAGGTGGGAAAAAAAAGGAAAAGTAGTGAATAGAGGAGCACAAACGGGGTGCAAATTTTGATGATGTGTGTTGTAGATGAATGGTTGGCCTGTGTGAACTGCAGCCCCCCTCCTCTTTCTCCTTGCCTTTCTATCTTTGTCTCCCCTTTCTGCCTCATTCTCTCTTTGTACCCCCCCTTCTCTTATCCAAAGTACAGGATAATGACACAGTTTTCCTGGGCTGTGCAAGCGAGCCGAGAAATGTAACCATGGCAACAGCTCCTGTCCTGCTCAGCCAGCCCTCTGTTGCTGAAGCCTGAGTGAGCTGCATTGTGGTAGCCATGCTAGCAAAATCATCTTGGGTTTGTGTGTATGTGTGTGTGTGAGTGTGCGTGTGGACGCACAAGGTTGTGGTGGATGTTGAACAGGCAGATGCCACTGTTTCCCATCTTAATTTTCTCATCTGATCAGTGTCAGTGTAGTTTCTGGCTAAGTAAATGCTGCAGTAATCAAATTAATATCACACAACTTCTTTTCATGCAGCAGTGCAGGGAGCTCACAAGGTAATTAGTGGATCTCTGCTATGACTAATGTTGACTGGACTGGAGAGCGTAACAATAAACCCTTCAATCCTTCACGAAGGGAAGTGTTATTGCAAGTTGGGGGTATAGTCAGTGTTACTGGATTCCTGCCTCCTCACAGTGTTTGATTCTGGGCTTGTTTAATATCTTCCTGTGACACTGTGAAAAAACAGGGGCTTTCATTGTTTTGACTGTGTGGGTTGTTACATGCCATTTTAATTAACTCCCCAAACAGGAACTGCCTGCAACACCGTTACTCTGCTTATTAACATGAAGGGAATAGAAGGGGAAAAGAGACAGAGAGAGACAAAAAAGAGAGTGCAAAAGAAAGACAGATATGGGGGAGAAGAGGGGGGAATCAAAGGAAGAAAGAGCTGGGAAAAAAGACAGTGATTGAAAAGGGTGCGAGTGTGAGGCTGCAGCAGCAGTGGACAGGAGAGAGAGGAAGAGGCGGGGGTTCTGACTGAGCTCTACCTCTTTGGGGTTTGAATTTAATTACCATGTACATCAGTAGCGAGCTACAATGAAGTAACAGAATCCCAGACAATATATCATAGAGAAACCAACAGTGTCAAGATGCGCAAACGCTCGGAAGACAAGTAATGCTCCAAAGGGAGAGGAGCAGAGGAGATAAGTGGAGTTGAAAGCCATACACTTCAATTACTGTTTTGCAACAGAACTGAAATGAAAAACTAAAGCCTCCCCAGCACTGGCCAGAGTCATATGAAAATAACAATCCCTGGTTCTCTTCTCTGATTGTGGACTGGAGCCATCAGCTTTAAATAATATTCTGGGAGCATGAGCCAATCCCCCCCTCCAGTCTCCATCGACAGCAGTTTGGTAACCCACATATCATATGCACAACAAATGCTAAGGCCCTGAACCTCAGTCACTGTTGACACAGACAATGAATCATATTAAAATATGCAACAGTGACACTCGATGCAGGGTTGGTGTTGAGTACCATCTCAGGTATTATGCACTGCTCTGTAATTAACTGGAACGTCATCATTCATCAAGTAATAGCGCGAGCTCCTTTCCTTTCCTCTCTTCAGCATTTCGACCATGAAATGAAAACATGTGCTCCATTCGGAAATTCTCAATCCTGTGTTTGCTCACCTTGAGCTTCATACATGTTCCATACTGCACATGTGGAAATGCAAGAGGCAAGAAGAATAGAAAAAAAATCTCCCATGTTTTTGTATTGGATTAAGTGTCCGATTCATTCATTGGTCGTTTAGTGGATGATTCATCCCTTGAGTTTGTTGTATCCTCCGAGCAGGCTGTCCCAAGCGGCGCACAGACAGCAGCCAGCCAGGCAGCATCCCAATCTCCCCGAGGACATGGCTTCAGAAATGGGCTTCTATGAACAAGGGGCTGGGGGAGGGGTTCAGTGTCCTTGACCATCAATCAGTGGCCTCTGGGCCTCCCCCCGCGGCTTCCCTGAGAGAGCCCACACGAAACACTTCAGAGCCAGAACTGATCCTGCACACAGCATGCTGTAAATCGGGCTAAATCCCTCTACATGCAAGGTTCACAGCAGCCACCAACGGTGTCTTTAACACACTGCAGTAAATACTAAAGCAGTTTTTTTAGGGGTGGGGGGGGGGGTCGGGGGCATCTGCCTTGCTGATGTTCTGTAAAGAGTATAAATGGAATATCACGCAACGCTCATGACATCTGATGAGGGGATGCCGTGCCGTCAAAGAATGTGCTGCGCTTCATCATCTTCTAAGTGCTTACACGCCTGGAATGTGCGAGCATTTTATAGAAGGCGATCAAGACATTTTCCATGCTTTACCTCACTTCAATCCACTGACAGTGAAATACATTCGTCCCCTTCACCATTCATCGTGTACGCTCTTGCCTGCAGCAGCCTGCCATATTGAGTTGGTGCACAATTGACTCGCCGACCCATCAGCTCATTCATCCATTTCTCTCTCTATTCCTCCTGTTCTTGTACAAGCAAAATGTACATCATGACTAGATATGATTTTCAGAGCTCCTCACCTTTGTCTCCTGCTACGATCATCATACACTGCTGCTCCACAGAGCCCTCATTCACACGGGCCTTCATACTCATTAGCCCCACCAATCATTTGCATTAGTGCTAGTAATGAAAAGCCTCAATTAATAAGATGGCCTTCAGAGATCATTTACCCTCCTCCGCCTCCCAGTACTGCCGTATCCTCACCCCTTACCCACTACACTCAATCCCTCTCTCCACATCCTTGTACCTGCTGGTTACCCAACACCCAGCAGAATGCTTTTTGGGGGCTGGGGCCCGGGCTCTAATAGCTACCCTCACCATCAGTATCTGACTGGAGAATGAATGAGCGAGAGAGACGGGTCACCTGATAGCTTACTGAGTGAGCTGGTGGCTCGCGATTGCAGGCAGGCTTTGGCCTTCAGCTTGACTTAATCATCGCCTCTGTGGGGTATCTGGACACAGAAGAGAGCCCTCAGCACAGTGTGAGCTGGAGGAAGGAACCCTGACAGAAGAGACATTTCTGGCCTTCTCCGCTCAGATACTGTGTCGTTTCATTATTGATCGACCTCTCTCTCTCTCTCTTACAGTCTCCTTTTCCTCCTCTTTCTTAAACAGAATATATGTGTATGCCTTTTATTTGAAATGAATAGTCAAGTTATGAGTCTGGCATTGAGGTAATCCAAAATTCAGAGTGACCCACACGTATGTTAATTGCACCTATCAATTCAAGGACATGCTTTGTGCAGGAAATAAATGAGCTTGCAAGTTATGTACTTCATATGCAAGCCTGATGGATAAATAATAAATCTCCATTTAAAAAAAAGTTTTATGAATTTTCCCTTGTAGGTTTGTTTATTTTTCCTGAATCTAGAGGGTAAGTCCACATCAGCACATTCTGGGAAAACAGTGTGGATTGATACTTTAAGCAAGCGTTTTTAATCACAGCATTTCCAAAAGCATAATTACTCTATGACTTTGGCTGCTCCTGCTAAATCTGTTTAATGTTAGAGGCTTAATAAAATGCACAGGGACACAAACAAATGGCGTCGGCATGTAGCAAGTTCCTGCAGCCCCACTTTTCCTTTCTCTCTTCCCCCTACTGTCTCTACAATAATCTCCCTCTCATATTTGGGTCTCTCACTCCCACTCTCTCTAATAATTCCCCAAGCCTTGTCTCTCCCTCACTTTTTAATGCTTATCAGGGTTTTATTTCTTTCGAGTCCTGCTGCAGGCCCAGGCCTTTTGCTGAGTCAGCCACTGCTTAGCCCCCGTGACGACAGTGACCATTTGGCCCGTTAGGAGGAATATCTCACAACAAACTGATGCTACTTGCGTCTCCTTGACCTGCTCCATCAATACAACCCAATAACATCTGATCTCCAACCAGGAGGCAACCCTTTCTTCCTACCCTCTCTGTTCAACTCATCTCCTTCATCTGTAGCCTCCTAAAATAGTAATTCCCTGCTGTTAGGTATGTGGGATTATGATAAGATAGCTCTCTTTTATCAATTTCCATTATGGTGCTGATAACACAGCAGGGCTGAATGTAGAGGGTTAAGTGCATTTTCTTCTCGATGGATATAAGATATAAGAACTTTATCACTGAAGACTGCCTGGTTATCACAGTTCACTTGGGGCTAGTCAAACCTGACTAAAATTTGATTGCACTAAGCATCCCTTCACAAGCACATAGACTGCAGCCAGAATTTGCTCAGATGGTCATACTGTATGCAGACCAATCCATATTTTTATGTTCATATTTACCTACCCTGAGCTGTTAATTGATTTCTCTCAGATCAATTCGGTGGTGTACAGAAATTGTTGGACCAAAAAGGGCCAAATCAATTGCCAAGTGATTAGCATGTGCAGTGGATTATTTCTAGATGAGGCGCTGCACAGAATTGAGGCTGCATGGAGGAGAGGCACAATTCAATGGAGGCACACGCCATATGTTTACGTTAATTATTGCTAGCTGAAAGTCTGCTTTAGATAGTGTACGCCCATAGGCTATGAGTGTGATACATGAAATATTCCTTTATTACGCCAAGACAGAACCTGAGGCAGAGAAAAAGCTCTGCAGTCTCTACTCCCTGCCTTGTTGCTGACTGGCCTGCAGGAGGCTCAGATAAAAGCTAAGGTGTCCTGAAGTGAGCACCATTGATTCAGAGGGGTATTTTATACAGTAGCTTGAAACAGTGCAGGCGCACAATGCCAAACTTGATCAGGTTTGTGTGTTTGTTTGTGTGTGTGTTTGTGAATACCTACCTTTCTCATACACTGAGAAAACTATTTAGTGGTTTTAACAGTTCAAGGTCTCAGAACTGGATATACACATGCACAACCTCCCACCATCTCCCGCCACAATGTCCGCTGCAGCATCGTGGACAATGAAACAAACTAAACAAAATAGAGTGCTGAACCTGCTTACATGACCCTCTTGACACATGTAGCTTCGAGAGATTGCAGTCTGGAATTAAAATGAATCCCGTTAATACTGAAACTAGAAAACTAATTGTGGTGCTGTTAATTAATTCTTAATAGCCTCCGTCTGTTGTCCTGAAGATGGGCTGCGCTAAAAAGGCTAAAAACGAAATCACTAATGTCAGTAGCAGTTAATCTGGGGATCGTATTTAAGGGAGAAATTAGGAGTGAATTTGACGTGTGTCACATTGATGCTCTCTGTCTGACATTTCTGTGAACTTGCTGCAGACTGGAGGAACGAAACATGATGGATCCAGCTTCCTAAAGGTCTGAGTTACATTACGATATGTAGGGCCTCTTTATACAGTTCTACCTACAACAGATAATTAAAAAAAACAGTTTATATGCTTAGGAAGTGGTGGAAGATGAAGTTTTCCGTATGTATACAGTCCTTCAGTTACATGAAAGGTACTTAAAATTGAATTTATTATTATTATTATTATTATTATTATTATTATTATAATCATTATTGGTATTATTGTTAGTGAAAGCTGCAATACCACAATGTAAAATACTCTATTAGAAGTAAAAGTCCAGCATTCAACATCTTACTGAAATAAAAAAAAGGATTTTCAGAAAAATGTGCTTAAAAGTATCAAAGGTATAGGCACTTATTATTCAGACAAACCAGAGTGTTAAAAAATTAATCTGAAAAGTAACTAGTAACTATAGTTGTCAAATAAATTTAGTGGAGTAAAAAGGACAGTATCCCTCTCTTTAATGTAGTGGAGTAATGGCATTTATTGTTTATTATTATTTATTTATTAAGTAACTAACATACTTCACACTACTGTGCTCAGGTAATATTCTTCTCAGTGTGACTAATTTTAGCTGCATTGCTCTGCCCACTTTTGAAATGCTTCAGAAAATCAAAACAGTTTAAGAGTAGACATGTCAAGGTGGTTTGATGCACCTAAAAAATCTCCCAAATAAAAAAGATGGGTTCTTAATTGCGTGTGACACACATCCAATTTGCTGTGAGTTTGATTTGCGTTCCATGCTTTATTCGACTATTTGATAGTACTGAGCTGTATGCTCTCTATACAATGACAATAACTGTGGAACACTACTGGATGTTTAGGTTGTATGAATAAAAGACAGACTATATCACCTCACACTGAAATGTGTCAGATCCTAAAAAAAGCCCTGAACTCTTATCTGCTCCTCCACATACACCCCCCTTCTCTAAATCCACTTTAGCCTTTCCTCTGTAGGCTTATCCTCTCTGCAATACTGACGCTATCTATGTGCAACTCTTGGTTGCATAAATACCTGGACTGACGATGGTGATACATGCTCTTCTCCTTTGATTTGGGACTTTGCTTGGTGACTGCAGCTCCCAAGTCTGTGAGTACCAATCTCTCTGCCTTTGTATTCCTGTTTTTCACATGAGGTCAAACATTATTGACTGGAATCACTGAGGGGAATGAGTCTGCGTTTACCAACAAATTGGACCGGTGGATTGACCCTTGGTTCAACTCAGCTGGGTACCAGGAGCAGCATATATCAATACGTCTGGTAAAACACACACATCTCCCTTCGTAGCTGAAACCAGAGCAAATGTATTCACATTTACACTACATACTGTATTCATCATCATCTTGACTCACTGCTCTTGTGTACAGGAAATGTCGCTTCAGTTTTATTGCGTTCATACCATTAAAGCCAATTATGGCAGAATGTAAAGGGTCAAAAACAAGCCATATAAAAGGGTGTAATACCCTCTGTCTAGAAAATAATTATCCAAGTTCCACCAGCAATTTCAAAAATACTGTTTTATTGCTTAATCGGACCTGTATCTATATTAATTTGTACTGTACACATCATCATCATCATCCTCACTCTTTAAAGACCATTTCCAGATTTAATTGCAGACCTGCTAAACCTACAGAGAGTTTCAATTGCGTCTTGTAACAAATAACCATCATTTCCAACATGCCCTCCTTGTATGATTCATGACAACTGTCTCGCTTCAGTCTAACAGCGTTCAGCTACATGTACGCAGTAATTGAATAATTTTTCACCTTGAAAACAGAATTAGTCAATCTAGAGCCTTGTGCAGCCCTGCATAGAGCATCTCCAAAAGTCTTTGGATCTCGATTCTCTTTAGATCTGAATAAAATATGCAGACATCTCGGATACGGCTGGTGATATTCTATATTATCGTTATTATCAAGAAATACCATGGAAAGACCAAAAGCAACAGTGTGTTAGTCTGTCTGTCTAAACACTTTTAACACAGTAAACACACAAAACACTGATGGGTTGAGGATTAAATTATATTGTACAATATGGAGACAGTTCCTTACAGGAGTCAGAAGTCAGAAGGATGTGTCTTAAAAAAAAAAAAAAAAGAAAAGCTTTTTGATAGTTTTTCAGAGACAAAAGACTAGAACATGATTGCCCGAAAACAACCTGAAATTAACCAGTTGGCAAGAAACCACAAGATGTTCACGAGCTGTCCACACACTAACCTAAGTTGTCTGGATGACCATGGATCATATTACAATTCCAGGAAAAGAGGTCTTCCACATTCCTCAGCTACCTGAATCCCAAAAGGCATATTGGCACAGAGTGATCAAAAGCACATAGTAGTATCAGAGTGAACAAATGATAAACTGATGATTCATACCAATTGTACTTTCACAGTCTCTCAATACTTTCCCATTCCCCCAGCTTGTCTGTGGCAGTCCATTCTCTCCATAAAGTCGTTTCTACTGAAGACATTTTTCAAAACGGATCACAAATATATACTTTCATTTTAGCTGGGGACTATTTTTAGCTGCGGATTAATACAAATTTGTTGCACTAGTATGTATTAACAACACTAGGACGTTGTATGTAGGATTGACTCAAAATAAAATGCAGTAACATATTCAACACAATGAAGGAACATGTCTCTCAGTGCAATTTTATGGCTTAATAGTTTTTCGACAACATTGGAGCTCTATGGTACACAAGAATAAGCTTTATAAGGCTTTGGATACACCTACAATACTTCTTCGCTAGTGATGACTTCGTGGTTGGTTTTGGTCTTTTCATGGGATTTGTTTAAAATAAAATAAAAGAATATGTTATCTGACTTACCATTTAAAACCAAACTCAGCATTTGGAATGAGAGCTATTAATCCAAAATAACACTACTTTCAAAAATAATACATCTTTTACTTTACAGAGCTATGTTTGTTGTTCACCAGGCAAATATTAAGAAAATTAAGGATGTCCTAAGTTTTTTTGGCAACGATCGCGATCGGTGTCCTATAATAAACTGGTATCTCCAATACAGAGTCAGATGTGATACTTATATTTACATAAATATTGATACAATACTGTATGTATCTGACACACTGAGATAACAGATGTAAACTATTAAATTTGGGCACACATACACTTTTTTTCATAAGCTACTTGATCCAAATACTGGAGGTCCTGTTTCAAAACTGTATACTTGATAAGATTAAAGTATTGATATGATATAATGAAAGATAATTTAGTAAAATGTGAGTTCTGAAAAATTACATGATGTGATCCTCTAGAGAGAAGGTGTTTCACTCTGTTTGATTTGTTGGAACTACAAAAACACTCAGTCAACGTGTGGTTGTACATTGGTATTACAGAGTGGAGGTACAATTCTTGTATCTCACCTTACCTTACCTTACCTTGACTTGGGTTGCAGAGAGGACTTTAACCAGAAAAATGTAGTCCTGTTATCAAGTTACTCACAGAATTAATTAGCAACAACTAACATGACGTTTACTGATGGTTATTTACGGCTAACAATGAGAAGCTGCTAGCTGAATGTTTAGTATACTGCTCTTTTTAGCATTGGAGTTCAGCGAATCTGTGTATTTTGTCAATCTGGGTGTCAGAAATCAGAGTCACACTGTGAATATATCAATGTGTAACACCGTTAAACATTGATATATTCACTTTCACACACATTGCTGAACTGTAGAGCCTGGCAGTGGTAAATGAGATCAGTGCTGCAACACTAGCAGGCTGGTTTGGAACAAAACACAGTAGAAAGCAGTAAAGAAAGGATCAGATTTTGATCAGCTTTATATCAGCTGATACCAATCCCTCAAAATATGCCTGGATCAAATTCAATAGGATCAAATCCTTAGGATTGTCTTGAAACATATCAGAAGAATATACTTGGATGGTTGATAAAGTAACAAATTATATTTTTTCGGAGGTTGATCCATCTCCTCTCTACTCTGGTTAGGATTACGTTAAGGTTTAATTTGATTTTGGGCAAAGTAGAGGGTTGCCAGTAATCTCAAAACCCACATCAATCAGCCATACGTCAACAAACAAAGCAAAAGACAATGCAAAAGAACAGTCATGGAAGTCGGGAATATCCCTCTGATTCCGATCTGTGCTAGGATTGCTTTCTGTTCTGGTGAAAGGCACATGGGCCTCTTTCCAGTCATTCTCTGCTACTTCATGTTGGGATGCATATCTGTGGCTGGGGGCCCACTGGGAGCCACCCACCATCACTAAGATCTCCCTATGCTAGATGGCATTAGGAATAACAAATGTAAAGCAAAATGGTTTAATCCGCTCATCGTTTTTCAAATGTGCTCAGACAAAAGAGCCTGGGATTCTTCAGTGCTAATTAACAGTGTCAATGGTGACAGGACTCTGGCTTGTGAGTAGCTCAGCCCATTGATTGTTTCAAACACGTTACAGTAATTCAGCAGGAAGGGAGGACATGGATAAAAAAAAGGGCTGTTTATCACTTCAGAGGCTGATGCAGCCTTGGCGTATTGAGTCCCATGATTATTTCGCCAAAGGCATCTCTCAGTAATGTTCATTGACCGTACTTCATCATTAGTGAATGTAAAGAGGGTGGAATCTTGTCAAAAACCTTGAATAACTCATCAGCTGCAAGGCCAGGGGAATAGTAAAGGGTTAATGGTTTCTGTTTGGGGCCTTTACCCTTAAGCACTTGCATTTCAATTCCTCTGTTGCATGAGAAGAACTGAGGATAGAGGCAGAGAACTGAGATAGCAGTTAGCTGAGCAGGATGCATAAAAGTGTTTGTGTGTGCGCAGGGGGTTTGTTTTTCTGTTTGTGTGTGTGTGTGTGTGTGTGAATGAGTGTGTACATGAAGAAGTGTATCATTTACATGTCAGCAGCAACCCCCTAGCCATCCACCACTAATGCACCAATCCTAACACACAGGCGCCACCACCACCAAATGGGAGCATACTTGGCGTGTGATTGCTTATACAGTGTGTGTCTTTGAATGTGTGTCTGCTCTGCACTCTTTATTAGTCTCTAGAGAAGTGTATCACACACGGTGACACTACTCCAACTTGCACTGAGAGCCTTTAGTATTAGAAGAGGGCTGGCCACTCTTTACTGATGTCGAGGACGCCAAACAGCTCGGAAATTGAGCCGATAGAACTAACCTTATTTAATGGCCAGACATCCAAGCCATTTCCCCCAAGACAATGCCATTTCTGAATGTCATGACCTTTTCTAACCGTGTTTAAAAACCTCCAAGGTCTTCAAGGTGTGGTTTGTCAATAAAAAGATTTTGAAGATTCGTGGGGAGTGGTATAGAGAGAGAAAGGCGATGCATATGCTCAGCTTCTAGTGGGTGGTTTATTGTAAATACTGTCATCTGTTGTCGGGTTGATTGAGAGGTTTTTCATGAGGCTTGTGACAGTGATTGAAGCAGTGTGTTTGTGTGTCTGAATGTGTGTGCTAGATGAACTTTTGTGCAAGTCCACACTGTTTTAATAGCGAAATACAAGAGAAATAAGAAGAGAAAAAATGCTTTATGTGTGTGTATGATTTAGTGGGTATGTTTGTGCATAAAAGGAGTTGATGCTATTGAGTGGGTGATGGGCAGTGTGGACTGATTTGAAGGTAAGGGAGAAATTGTTGTAAAGAGCAGCTCTCTCTGTCCAGGTCTCGCGGAGATAATTGTCTGCCGGAGTACTGTGCACTGTGAACAAGTGTAGCAGCATTGCCGCACCGGGCAGAGTTCCTCCTGAGAAGGCAGAGGGGCGACATTGAAGACAACAAACTTGAAAAAAAAGAAGTAAGGAAGGAATTAAAGAAAAGATGAGAGGAGGGAGTCTGAGGGAGTGTGATTTGATAAGATGGTGGACAAAAAAATATTCGCTGTGCCATAAAGACTGCACATATGGATCCGCATATTCGATAAAACAAAACCCTACTTAAGAATAGCAGTCGCGAGCCCTCCCTATCACATTTCCTCCAGTATAATCTTGCATACAAAGTGGAGACCAAATGCATTTAGACTTGTGCTGTTTGTCCCAGGGCCGTTGTGATTAAGAGGAGCTTGAATTCTGTTTCTGCCAAAGCTGGATGAAATGCAAATCAGTAGCCAATACGGTCACATCTTTGATGACTGCCAGGCATTTTCATGCAAGTGCTGTAAGTAGGAGTTAAAGTTCAATTGATGGAATGAGCCTAGGACATAACGACTGACCTCAGGTGAGCCTTTTCTTAAACTTTTCTAGTGAACCTTGCTGCAATCCAGTACACAGATCTGAGAAAAACCAGTGTGTCATCATGTTGACTGGACTCTTTTTGACACATTCCCTCATCGAATGTATGTATATGCATTTTTATATGCAGAGGGTTTTCCCTACCATTATAAAACTTAAGCAGAGCGCCTAAGCATTTTTGTTCAGCACCTAAACTGAATCAACTGAAAAAACTGTGCTGATAGTTCTCTCTACCGCTCTGGAGGGAAAGAATACATTTTTTAGCCCTAATATAAGCCAGTATTTTTTTTCCCTGAAACTTAGATTTAGAAAAAGTGGGGGTTGTCCTATATTTCAGGACTAGAAAATTATGTGTTAATTCATTACAACAGATATTCTTTTTGAATAGAGAGAGTACCAGGGGAACTACATCTTTTACATGTTGCATTATGGGTTATTTGTAGTCTTATTATGTTTCTAGGCCAGTGAGTGTCTTCGAGTCCATCTATCGGAGTTAATCAGCCTTAAAAGTGTTTTGTTAGTCCAGTTTAACCTGCTGGAGTTTTTGAAGGTTGGGGTAACATGTTCTTCTACCACAGAGGAAATAAAATCATGATGAGTCAAAAAATGGTTTCTCAGTGTCTCCCGACATCTTTAGTACAGAAAAGAACCAGGGAGAAAATCTGTCAAACAGCCAGGAATTACATCTGTCACAGATGATGAGCTCAAAAAGAGAGTCTGAAAAATGCTGACTGTCAGAGATAATAACTATGCAAGAGGAATTAAAGAGAGAGAGGAATCGACTTGCTACAGTTACTCAGTCAGCTGACTAGTGGCCACTGGGAAAGGGAGCTATCAACAGACGTCCAACTGAACAAAAATTTTGGTAAGTTGCCAAATGCTGTCACATTGTCAGATGGCTATGGGAGGATGAGAAAATTGCAGTTCAAATCCCTTCACTATAAGTCTTGTTTTACCCAATATTATTTTGTATGGTGCACAGTGCGATTACTCACAAAAGTATGAAGTATTACTTCAGGACATAGCGCTCACTTTATCACTGAGCATATTTGTTTTCCTGTTGTTCTTGCTAATGTCTGAGTTACTGTGAAAAAAACCCATCCCCGTTGTGTTTTTATAAATATTGTAATGATAATGGTCACCAAAGCGCCTGAACCTCCAAAAAACCTAGGGAAAACCCTGATGCAGATAATGACTGATCCCAATTGAATTTAGTTTTATGAATAACACTTTTCTTTAAGTCCCCCTTTTTCCATTTATAAGCAGTACACAAACATTTAATTAATGGTTAATAACACCCTATAATGAAGTAAAGCAGCTACAAGGACATGTGTTTATTAATGTACAGTATTTGTGAACAATTACAACTTCTTTTATGATGAGATATTTTCTATTATAAGAGCTATTTAATTATGTTATCTTTCGTTATCTGTTTATACAGTGACATCCACTTATGGTTGCTCCAAGGAGGAGTTATAAGTATTGACAAATACAATAGTAAACACTTAAACTGCTTAAAACTACATTATAATGTGTTATAAACCATTTATTAAATGGCTATATACCGCTTATAAATGCTAAACAGGGGGCCTTAACGTAAAGTTGCTGTAGTGTGGTTTTATGGGGAAATCTAAATAATATTTATCACTTTACACAAACCAATATGGGTAAGTGTATCTAATACAATGTAAATTTAATATCGCAATATCAATATATATTGAGATACATTTTCTGGAAATTCCACCAAGAAACGGTTTAAAGGATAAAATAAATATATACAGTACAAATGCCAGTTTCTGACTAATTCTGTGAATTAAATACATGAAATATCAAGGTACTTCATCATATTGATATGAAAACATTGCATATCCAATATTTCCAAATTTGCACTCCATGGTTCAATAAAACCAGATATATTAAGAGGAAAGATATCTCTGTATAAACAGTATAACAAAATGTCTGACTGTCTCAAATTACTATCGTCTTACCATCATGTTATCCTCCCTTAAAACAGCCCACACAGTAAGCAGTGTCACTAATCTGGTTGTAGAATTAAGAAGGGAAGAAAACGATTCAACAATAGATCTAAACAATAAAACAGCAGCTTAAATGCATCTCCATATCATTACGTCTGTATGTTTGATTCATACAGGGAAAAAAATCAGAGAACAGATCCTAGAATTTTTATGCAAATTTGGGAGGCAAGGGTTTAGCAGAGGTTGCTTTTGGAGGCAGTGGGAACAGTATCTTTACTCCTCAGACTGCTTCCACTGTCCATGTCAGTCAGGGTTTGTTTAGAATGGGCAAACTAATTACTGTGTAATTCCCAACACTTATCATGGAGTGACATATAGGCCCCCCGTCCGTGTAAGATTCAAATACATGGGGAGAAGACATGCCATGGGTGGGTGGAATTCGTGAGGTTTAAGTATTATCAGGATATTTGTCAACAAGACACAACCCCCCCTGGCACAATCACATGAAAGAACAGTAATCTGCCGGCAGCCAGCTGTCATATATGAATATATATGAAACCCAACAACAAGCTGCCCAGGCCTGACAATCGAAATCACAAATGAAGAGCACAGGAAATGGCTGAAAATGGTGCCTGAAAGACTTACTGTGAAATAAATGTTCAGTGCTTCAAAGTATTGCGAGGCATCGTTAATTTCGTCAACTAAAAGTATGATGCAATATATTGACTGATCACGTTTTTCTCAGGTGAAAACAAGACTAAAACTAAAGCAACCTATGAAAACACAAACTATGACTAAATGTTCTATCATTTTCATCAACAAATAAAAACTGAACAATAATCTAAAAAATTGACAAATGAATAAATGAACTAATTGATCTTCTCATGATTAGTAAGACCATATCTTCTAAAAAAAAAAAAAAACAGGTTTAAGGACTAAATCAATCTGTAATCCTGCTATACTACAGTATGCAAGTAGCTGGGACATACAACTAAAACGTTAAGGCCAGCATACTGACATACTGTATCTAAAAAGGTAAGGTAATGTTAATGTAATAATTTCAAAGACTGTGGGTGCAATGTTCAGTTGGCTATCTTTGATGTTTATAAGTTATCAGTAGGAGTGAATGCAAGATTTATGTCAGCATTCAACCATCAAAATCCCAGAGAAGTTTGGAAAAAAGGAATATCACTGCATTAATGCGTTAATGTTTTTGCTGCTCGTCTTAAGCTAAACCCAGACTGTGAATATTATTTTAGTGAACCAGTGAGTGAATACAGCGCAGGGCATGTGGTGGAGAGCACAGGTAGCAGCACTACATGAGCAAGAATGACAGTGAGTGATCGATGTTACATCAAATTCTGTGACCCATCAGACGGTGGAGGATCAGCTATAGGAAAAAAAGATAAATGTTCAAACAGTCAGAGTTTGAGAATGACAACTGTATTTACTAAGGAGAGTGACTGTAGAGTGACATAGGCACTGTGTATGTTAACCATTACAGTCTGGTATAAACAAGTACTCAGCACCTTTTCTACTAACCTTGCAAAAGCATAAGCCTGTAGCCATGACAGCTGTACACAGCAAAGATGGCGACAGCTAGACAAAAACAACTTTAGTTTTCGTTGACTAAAACGAAAATAAAACTAACAAAAAATAAATGACTAAAATGTGAAATTTTGGTAAAACCAAATCAGAATCCAAAAATTCACAGTTTTGTGGCTCTTTTGGATATGGAAGGATGATGCACCTTAAGCCTGCAGCTCTGTGGATATGCAGAGTACAACTGATGTCTTAATTTATTGTCTCACCTCCTTATCTCTCTTGAGCTGATTACAAAACCTAAGAATGATGCAGAGTAGGGCCTCCTAACAACTGAGTGATGCCTGAAGAGTGCATTCACTGTATTTCCAAGGGCAATGACCACATGTCCAAAGCCTTTTCTCCATTACTACTAAAAGTGTTCTCTCTTTTACCTCAAAATTACACCCATTTAACTCTGCTGTAGAGTGCTCTCACCAGAGATGAGAGTGAAGACCTAAAGCACTGCACAGTGTGAACTCACTGCAATCTACAAATTGGCCAAAATGCCATCTTTTCTGATTTACCATGGCCTCTACTGTAACTGTGTGGCTAGCTTCAATCATCCTCCTTAATGCACTAACCATTAGAGTCTGTCCTGAAAGAGAAAATACCCTGGTGTCTCAATTATAGACCAAGACTGAATCCCTACAGCAGCCTTTCGTGGCCATAAAAGGAAATGACTATCCATTTTCTGCTCTAGCTCTCACACAGCAACCGCAGACTCCTGTCTGCTGTTGGGACCACCGAAACTCATCTTTCCAACTGAATTGTCTTATTAATCACCCTCACTGCTGTGGTGAGAGTGCCAATTAAAGTTGGAAAAAGATTTGAATTGACAAAAAACAGTTTCCTCATCCCTTTAACAGTGACTTCCCTTTAGTGGTCTTTTCTTCCTATTTGCAGAACTTTCAATTCAAGAGTAAGAATTCAGGTTTTGAAAAATAGTTGTATATACAACATCAAAAATGGGGAAGGATGTCACAGACCTGAAAGCGCTACAATGCATAGTGGGCTTTGATCTTTTGTGTACAGCGGTAGATGTGTGAGATTTGGTGATATGCAAACTGAAGAGTTAGGCTAGAGAAAAAAAACAAAACAAGTGACAGCAACAGGGATAAAAGAAGAGCCTGCAACAAGAGCTCAAATAAGAGGTGGGAATAAACACATAAAAGAAAGAATATTCTACGGCACAATTTAAAAACTGGAAAGGCTCTGACAGGTCTCAGTTTTAATACCCACCAACAATATTATCCTACCAAATACTGAGAAATATCCATGAAAGATGAACAGAGAAAAAAGTGAAGTCTGTGAAATAGTTTTCTTGTTCTTCTGAAGGCAGTTATTACAGTTTCAGTGCACACAACTGTTTCTACTGTGTGTGCATGGGACTGACAGCATGGCCAGGTTTGGATTTAACGGCTGGCATTCTTGAGGAGATGTGATGTGGGAGAGATAATCAGAGGTAGAGAGGAGAATGGTACATGTGGGAATGAGAGAGGCAGAGACAGGGAAACTCGGTGAGAGAGATGTGGAGTAAGTAGAATAATCTGCTGATTGGGGGGGGGGGGCAAAAAGGTGAAAAGCAGCCCTGAAAAAGAGTCTTTGAGGGGGGGAGAGAGGAACAGTGAAGGCTAAGTCCCATGAAATATGGACAATAATCTGTTTATGTAGAAAAGATTGGAAGGAAGAGAGGTAAGTGGGCCTTTGTGGGAGTCCAAAATGTGTTCTGTATGCTCTGTGAGTGGTAGGAATCAGAAAAATTTCAGGATATACTGTATTATAGTTAAACCAAATCACTTCAGAAGAGCATTATCCTAATATTTATTAAAGTAAGTACATATGATACGATTTAAGAGCTCCAGCTCTTCAAGTACACAGTTTTTTAACATCCAGTGCAAACATTTTTTTAAATCCTTACTTTCTACAATATCTGCATATTCCTCTTTCAGCTCATTTGGTTTAATAAGTAAGTTCATTCATCCTTATTAGCTTTTGGTTACCCCCGGGGTCAATTATGGTACTGCACTAAACATACCTGTCTTATATCTAAAACAGGAAGTAAGCTAGTTAATCGCAGACCCCATTGCAGAGCAGCTCACCTCAGAAGGCATCACCTGTAAGAAGATTTTTTGTTTTATGGTTCATTCTTTAATAGTGGCAGGTTATTTTGGTATTATTTGCTAAATCTAATATTAATAATAATAGAGCAGTCTTATTATTACTAGGGACTACTAGCTTAATTATATGATGTTTTTTTTGGGTAATCAGTTTAGCAACATCAAATCTGTTGCTTTGTTATTGAGACTGGATAATTAAAAATGTTTGAATTGGAAACTGTATACAAGTATACAGATCTTTTTTATATTTTACTCCTTAATCATTAAAACATGGTTCTTGGAGACCATGTTTTAGAGTGGAGTGAGTCTAGTTATCATTTTGTGTAAACTCAAGGAGGACAGTACACTGCACATATCAGATTCATGGTTATGGTAAAGATAATTTGGGTATGGTTTACATTAGGTAAGTACAACATAAAGATTGTGGTTACTGGGAATAAAAAGGCAACAACTAATTGCTGGTCTGTAACAGTACATGAACTGTGATCTCCCGCATGAAAGTCTGACATGCTAAATTCCTTTACCACCCCAACTTCCACACCCTTACAATCTGCTTAGTTACATATAGGGCACACTACTTCCTGCACTGGCACTAAACATTGCCTTTAGACGTAAAGCATGAGGTATAAATTGTCCAATGTGGACGTACACACTGGTATGTCCTTCCATCATCTTTTGATTTGTCTATAGCAACATCTGCACAATCAATATTTATTTCTGTTTCCAATGATTTTTTTTTTGAAAAGCTTCCTTTTTTGAAGCATATCATAAGGGTTTCATTATTAATTAACTAAAGCGAATAAGGGGAAAAAGACATCACTTTGTTTTAGAACTATCTTTCTAGCACAGTAAAACACAAAATCAATTTCAGTGTCAGTATCTCCTACATTTAACTAATCAGTATTAGCACTCAGAGTGTGTTTTAGGGCACTGTAATGAAAAAGCCCAGGGAGCAACCGCAAAAGAGAACCTAACCTGTAATGACTAATATCACACAAACAACTGAGTACCAATCAGCCAAATAGCAAAAATCACACTTCTCTTGATTAATACTCATTAAAAAGAATTGCAGAGTGAAAACAGAAGATCAAACAGCAATCATATTGTGTGCTATTGTGATGTAAAAGTAAAGGCTTTCATTTCCTGAAAACATATGCTGTTACAGTATGGTAACGCAAGTGTTTTCAGAAGGCATGGAAACTGTTGATTAATTAAATGAACTGTGGAAACCCTGGCACACTTGGATATTTCAGAGGATCATGCTGTAAAGCTCAGAAGTGCTATAAAATGAGATAATCAGTGGCCTTGCTGAATGCAGGATATATCGTGTATAATGTGCATTGTATAATTAGGAGTCTTGTAAATGCAGTTACTTAGTTTCTATTAGATACCGTATAAAATATAGGTTTGAGCAATTGAGGAAATGCATGTTTAATTTCTTAAGCACAACTCATGTGCCTCTAACAACAGGTTTTCGACAGGGGAAGCTCACAGGCTTCCCGTTCCACAGGACAAAACCCATCATCTATTTAAGTTGTCCAGGGATCTAGGGGTCAAGTATGATAGATGACATGCCATCTGCTTATCAGGACCTTCCAGAGATGACTGGGCGAGTTAGCACTCGGTGAAAATGAAGGTCAGCATATCACCTCAAAACAAGCCATACGGGACAGGAGTCAGGGTGGCGGTGCGGTGGTGATGGGAGGATGCGGAAGGGGTTTGCACGGCTCTTGATCTTACCACTATATAACTGATAAGGCTGGTAGAAAATGCATTGCCAAAAAGGATTATCTGTGGGTAGCTCAGTGTGTCTGACAGCAGGCATGCTGGGTAAAGAGGCAGGGCTGTTAACTGTAGAGGCTCCTTGAGCAGTTTAACACTGTAGTTTCAACTGGTCCAGTCCTCTAGGATTTACAGTACAAGTCTACGCAGACGTCAATGCAAGCTTATCAGTGGAAGATATTCCACCCAACTGAATATTTCATGAGTGCAGTGTATTTATATTGCCATTACCTGGGGGTGACTCAAAACTCGAGTAGTCAGTAGTCACATTGGTGACTATACTGTAATTGCCACTCGATAAAGTTCAACTTCAGCACTTCTGGCTCATGCTTCGGGCAACAGAAGTTTAAAGAAACAGTATACATAAGCACTGTTAACACCAAGGTCTTTTTTAGCTGTTGTTGGTGAAACACAGCTTCCAACTTCATGAGTTCTGTGCAATTCACCTCATGATGAAGTCTTTAACCATAACATGTACAATACCTACATCTGAGCAAAAGCAAAAAACACACAGCATCTTAGAACATTTTAAGTTTAGTGCAAGTTTGGTGACTGTTTGATTTATTTGCTTTTGATGGTTTCAGGAGAAGAGAGAGTTAAGAGTCTGCGCTCTGAACCCTTTTAAAATCTGGTACCCGGTTCTATTTGACTCTGAGAATGTGAGATTTGTTATCTGCTAAGATGAAAATGTCTGAAAAGACAGCATATAGGATATGAAACAAGTTTAGCTTGAAAAGAACTACAGATAACATGAAAATGGTGTTACGTAGTTTGTGATGTGGATTGACTGTCAGTCAGTCAGTTAGTGTGATTGATTGTGTCTGGGGTTAAACAAAGGACAGGCAGATCTATCCAGCTCATTCAATGGCATCCAAGGAATCCAATATCAGTCTCTAAGTATCAGTGTTCACCTGTACAATGTCAAAAATAATCCTGATGGAAATTAAGGACACACTATGGCATCAAAAATTATTACTGTGTCATAAAGCCAAAGACATGATTAATATTCTTTTAGTTTTTCCTTCCATTACTTTTGTGAATCTTTCACTTTTCCTGGGGACACCACCAGTTAATTCAGCATGACCCAGTATTTAGGTTATCAATAATAAGCAGTTTTCCTGTAGTCCTTGTTGACATGTGGTATATGTTGGAACATATGTATCCGAATACATTGCAAGGACGTAGTATGCACTGCTGCAGGGCCCTAGAGAAGAAACTTTCCCCACGTAAATCGTTAGCTCTTTTAAGGAAAAAAGTGTAATATTTACATGCTTAGAGCAATGAGCTCTGAGTTCATCATGTAAAAAAATTTGCAGTGAATAAGTGAATATGAGAGGCAGTTTCTCCACTTCAGCTGCTCTGATGTTCTGGCTTTCATTTTGAAATAAGACTAGAAATAGAAGTTTTGTTTGATGTGACACCATATTGACAACAGCCCCACAGACAAAGTACAGACGTTAGAAATACAGTGAATCTCATGGTTACTTTGCCTTCATTACAGGCCAGTAGCTTATAGTGGACAATATTCAGGCTCAGGAGAAATTGAGAGGTTGTCCCTCACTTACAATGGACTTCTTCAGCTGAACAGGGTGAACATTTAAAAACTTTAATTTAAAATTTTACTTCAAACTGTTACTCTTTTACCCCTATTAATTCCCACTGAGGCCAAACATGAAGAAAAAAAAAAGATAAAAAGTCAGAAACTTTTTAAACTTCAAAGAACGCAGCTAAAGATACATTATTTATTAGGGCTAAAGTTAGAAAATGTTGCAACAGTATTTTGAAAAACAGTCAGCTGCAGATTTAATCACCAAACTAATGCATTACATGGTTTCAAAGAGACCAAAATATGCTTGTGAGCTTTTCCAGTAATAGTTAGTCTAATATTTACAAAGTGATGGCCAAGAGAGAATATTAATTTAGAACTTAAGAGAAAAATGGCAAGTTGTTTATTTATTGAGAAAACCTTGCACAGTGTAAAATCAGCAAAATGTGCCTTAGGGTCCAACTTGTACCAACATCAGATAACAAAATAAAGAATTGAAAGAGGAAAAGGATAATCTAACCTTGTTTAAAGTCATCTTCCAAAGAAGACATTACCTCTGTTTCAGACGTAAATTAGCCAGCTGTCCTTTGATTAAAGAAGCTTTACATGCTTGCTAAAATAATTTGATTAACACTGCTCCCTGAGCCTTGGGGAGCTGAGTGAGTGACTTTTGAATTTTGGAGGACTTCGAAAGAATACTTAATAAAGTAGATTATCTCTTTGATGTTGTTCTCTGGACCTTGAATAAAGAAATATATATGACCTACCCTTGCTTTAAATGATTCAGAAAATGGTCTTCATTAAGCTGGTGAGACTTTCAATTTCAAAACATCTATATAAAGTTACTGATTTGATGGTTTGTTCTAGTAAAATGCAGTGAAGAAAAATGCATACCACCGTTCTGGATTAAAAATGAACTATTCTTAAGGGTTGCTCCATCATGGATCTCCTCATCCCATAGCAGATCTGTGTTTTATGGCCTACTCCACGGTATTACCAAGACACATAAACCTTCATGGACTCATTAATCTCTTCTTCCTATCTCCTACTGCTTCATACTGTGTCAGGGGGAGGGTCAAATATATGCTTCACATACCAGGCTTCCAAGATACATGACAGTATTAGAGTTACCTCCTCTGTAATTAGTTCAGATTATACCAGATATTGGGAAAAAATAAAAAAATAAAAACATAATCCAGCAGTATGACAAATGAGGGCGAAGAACAGGATTAATAGGGTGAGAGTGAAACAGTATGCAGATCATCTTCACTTAGCTACACTCAGGCTGTCTGAATTTTGTTTATTTGGGAGTTAACATGGCACATGGGAATCAGACGGAGTCACACTCACTATGTATAATGCATGTAATATTCCTTGAACCAGTAGCACTTTACACTGTGCCTCACATAGACAAGAAACGTGGCTCAGTACACTGTTAAGAACATTGTTTTTCTACTGTCAAATGATTGTGGAAATAAATACTAGTGAAAGCCTGTGGGAGCACTTGCTATTATCACAAATCTACATTTCATTGGGATGACAGGGTGGCACCAAGCCAGCTGCTTTGGAGTACTGGAACAGTGCTTCATGTATAGGTAAATACATACGAATCCACATGCTTAAAAAAAAACAAGCTTAAGACCTTTACTGTCAACAAAATGTGGAATATTTCCGTTGTCTACGTAGGCAGTGTAAACTTTCATGTGCGGTTGATAGCAACAACAACATTTCTATCTGTGTTTGGGGTTCCCTGATAGGTGTGAATGGATCAGTATGATTTTAAAAAGAAACTCTCAAGATAAGAGAAGATTTTATTGATCATTGGGGTTTTGGGGTTAAAATTCAAGTGTCAAAGGTCTGTCATGACCCCGCTGTGTCTTAGGTCATGTTTTACCTTGGGGTTATAAGCGTCCTCTCATTTCCGATCCTTCACTTCCTGCCCTTTTGTGACTCCTGCAAGTGTGTGTGCCCTGCCCTGATTGGTTTCACCTGTGTCTCATTGTCTTCCCCTTCCTAGTTTATTTTATCTCTGTGCTCCCCTTCCCCTGTGCCAGTTCGTCCTAGTCCTTAGAATCTAGTGTACCAGCAGTATTTTCTTGTGTTTAGCTTTCCCTGGTTTTATTATCCTAGTTTTCCTGACCTAGCTCTAGCCTATTCCCTGTCAGATTTTGTTTCCCCATTCAAGTTACTGCTTTCCTGTGTGCCGGACCCTGTTGCAAGGAAAGACTTTGATCACTGAAACCTGTGACTGTTTCTTAGTCGTGCTTTTGAGTCCTCATCTTTATGGTTGACACAAGATCCAAAATACAGACACTGTAGGTATAGAAAACTAAACAAAGTCAGATTTACACAAAATTTGCACTTCCAGTGAATTTTCATCATATGCCTGGCATTACAGCTGGCTTTAGCTGTGGTCCCAGTTGCTGTTGTGGCCTCTGATAGCAGTGGGCACAAGTGAGTCCCTGAAGTGCTCCGGCTTGCTCATTGGTGGAATGAGCTAGATTTTGAAATTGCTGTCCATCTGCACAATTCATCATAAAGTGAGTGGGACAGGTTATCCAGGACGTTTTTCATCATGTCCGTTATCCTTCTCTCTACCACTGCCTCCAGACTGTGCAGTCCCAGCCCAACCACAGAGCTGGCCTTCCTTACTAGTTAACTGAGTCTGCTGACAATGTCAGTTTTGATGCCGCCTCCGCAACACACAATAGCCAAGAACAGTGCCTTTGGCAAAACTGACTTTCTGCACCCTTTTGCACACACAGAAGGAACTCAGTTCCCTTAGAAGAACTTTCTGCGATGGCTTTTCCTGAAGATGTTGGTGCTGCGTGACCAGTCCATATTTTTTGTCTTTGTTGATTTGGAGCATAAGGTGCCTGTATTAGTCCACCATCTCCACCTCCTCTCCCTGGATGAAAACTTGGGCAGGTGACCCGCTGCTTGTATGCGTGTGAACCATCATGTCTTTACTTTTGTTGATAAGAGTTTCAAGTGGTTATTGTCGACCAATTCAGAAAAATTACTTATTATCATGTCATAGTCAGGTGGTCAGGAATAACTCTTTATGTGTATACAGTACGATTTGTAAGTATTTTCAGGACCAAGAGAGCAAAAACCAGTACAATTCATATACACTATTCATATTTTGAGTATCCAAGAAATCCATACTGTATTTAAGTGATAAAGTCAGTTGTGGTCTATTTTCACTCAACAAGGTCCCATGAACAGCTAAATAGTTAGCTAACCTACCTTCTGGTTATTATACATATACAGTATATTCCATTATCAAAACGCGAGATTAACTTAAAGGGCCATACTGCTGCTTTTGCTTTAGCAAATCGACTTTAACTTGCACACACTTCCTGTTTCTATTGTTTTCCAAGTTTTTCAATTGATTTAGTCTTTTTTGAACCGATTTCCCCCCTTTCAAGCAACCAATGTTTTCCATTTTTTTCAGTATACTACTTCCTGAGTCTTTAAACTTGCTTAAAATAGATATATACTTACTATTTATGTGTTAGTACTGGGTTGTAATACAGTTGCAAGCTGGGACAATTGTGAAAACTATCCTTTGGCATAAGGACATTCACCGTTGTGTCTTTGAAAGATCAGAGTATGCAAGCTCTGAGTCAAAACAGTCTAATATCTTGCATGCAAATAGGATCCAATTAACCTGCACATTAACATTTTGGCCCATCTGAACTAATTTTTATTAGTGGAGTAGTATTGGCACAGCAAGATTAGAAATAAAAGCACAATGACTGATGTTGCCTATTAACATTGTTTTCTCTCTGTAATTTGAATTTTTTTTTTCATTTGCCCTGGTTCAGTGGACTGAAACATGCACTGCAAGTGCTGTGGGTGAGCAATTTTTCTTCTTCAGATCTCCTGATTCGCTTACCTTACAGACTAGAATTTTATTCCTTATTCTGGGAGCACATCTTCCCCAACTCATTCATAGGGGAAATAAAAGCAGATAATATCCTGTTAAAATTAATTATTAAACTTGGTTAAACAACAGTTTGGACAAAGAGCCATTTGCAGGGATCTAAAAAAATTCCCTTTGCCATGCCACTTAGTGAGGGCACCATCAAAAAATTAACTTCAAAAACAACTTGGAACAAAACAAGAACAGCGGATCGGTGAGTACGTTTATCTCCACGACTGAAACCACTGGTGTTCCTTTGGACCATGAAATTGTCATTTGTGCATTTGCGTTACATCAAATGAGAGTTCAGGGCCATGCCAGGGCTGTTCGTTGCTGCTGAGCTTATTTTAACTTGTTATCTGACAGAATCTCCATGGATAATTATATTTGGCTCGGATAGACAGGTAGAAAATGCAGGCGAGAACGTGCTGATCCAGGGCTGTGCCTCCAAAAAAACTCAGGAGGAAAACAATGGTGTGTAGCCACAGATCTGGATGAAAAGCCACAAAAACTCTTAGCAGATTCATCATGCAATATGAATTCTCACATGTGATTACATTTGCACTGTAAGTACACGTGCATTCTAGCACGTCTGAATATTTCAACATGTTTTCATTTCAGTGTCTATTGTGCAAGTCCGTCCCGGTGAAAGCTTTGTAGTGTGAGTGTGTGTCTGCATGTTTCTCTGCACGTGAACAGTACTAAGCAAAAATAATGTAACCAGCATGAGAGATTACATTCTGTGTCTTGCTTGAAACCATTAGAGAGGGAGAAAAGACAACCAAGCAGCGGGGATTACTCTGGGCTGGAATGTGGAAGCGACAGAATACAGCGAGGGGGGAAAACAAGGGCAACATTGACAGTGTAGCAGCGACAACAGTACTGGCAGGAGATCAGGTTAAAGAGGGTGACAGAGCGCCAACTGATTGTTCTAGAAAGACGAAAGAACAGACAAAGAAAGGAGAGAGAGGGATACAGGAAGATTAACACACAGAAAGAGAGAGGGAGGCAGAAAGGGAGTGACAAAAGTAAAAAGGCAGCAGAGATTCCATCTTGCAAATAACAAACCAAGGGCCTTTGCCACCAACAGTGTCCTGCCTTTGATGCACACTGCATTTAGCTAGCACTGAGGAGAAATAGAATGGTGGTGTTGGTCGTGAGAAAGCCAGAAAAAGAAGAAGAAGCCATCAGCATTATGAAAAGCATCAGACCCAGAGGCATATGGAACAGCCACTTTCATGACTACTACTGTTTGCTCCGGGGGGGGGGTGATAGTGGCGGAAGTGGGGTTTAATGAAAGGAAGGGGGGCAGGGTGTTGAGATGACGCAGGCTGCAGGAAGTATATGTAGCCAGGCTGTAGAAGCCAACCCAAAATTTAAAATAAATAAATAAATAAATAAATAAAATAAAAGAAATTAAGGACATACAATGAAGCTGTAAGCCCAGAAGTCATTCCAGCCAGCCAATTTAAATAAATCAAGATGGAGGAGAGGATTTCGGCTCAGGTTAGTATAAGGCAGCGGGCCTCTTTGCTGATTTGGTGTACAGCATGGTGACATATACTGACCTGGGCTTGAGACAGCACTAGTGGTGGTGGGTTCAATAATTGCTACAGGGAAGGAGAGGGGGGAAGAGGGAGGGGGAGGGAAAGAGGACATTCATGTATTATTAACAGAATGGAGACGTAAAATAAAAAAAGAAAAATGCATGCAAGGACAAAAGGACAGGGAATGGAGAAAAATCCTCTCCGTGCATTAAGGACTGTGTCTCTCTGGCAAGATGCAACCTCCCCACGCTCATAAACAACACTTTTATCCCCCCAGTTGCCTCAGATTTGCATGGCTTACCTCTAAGGCATACCTGTTCATACCTGGCATTAATATGAGTCTTGGTTGATCCAATCCCAAGTGGACAGCCATTAAGTATGTCAGTTCACACCTGGCATTAGAATGCGTCTCCGCATACATCTTGGGGGTTAACTTGTGATCGGATCTCACTTCCCTGCTTTATATGCAATTTAACATGTACATCAATTCTGTTTGCAAAGACCGAATGTGTTGTTGTTTTTAACTGGGCGAATGCAACAGTCTGCACCTAGTCTAGTGGAAATTGAAAGAAGAAGAAATGAAAACAATATGGACTGGGTCTATTCCTTGGCATGTTATAGACAAACCAAACTGGACAAGATATTTGACACACTCGTAATATGTATATATGGGCTTTTTTAAATTTTCAGATGTTGTGGACAAAGCCAGCTTACGCAATTTGTACTACTTGTATTTGTCTGTGAATGAGTACGTACATCCACTTACGCAGAGGGCATCAATTGAGTGGGTGGTCCTTTAGTGTAGCCCAAAACAGCTTCGCGCGCACACTGCTTAAAGAATGTGACCAAGTCCGAATGTGGTCTGATCGATTGGATCTCAAGGTGTCCTCAATGCATCTTGGGTGCATTCACACCTGTACTTAGAGCTGTCCACGTGTGACCGGATCACCCAAGATGTATGTTAATGCCAGGTATGGACAGGGTGTAAGGCAAAAACTGAGGGGCACCTGGGAACTGGGGCTGCTCCAAAGCCTTTAAGATGTTTTGTGATCAGACAAAAAATTTCATCATAATTCTGGTATGATGAACAACTGGCTCTGTCTCACTTTGATGGCGCAAGATCACACCTGCTCAGTTAACACTCATAATTTCATCTGCACCTGCCCGGTAGTTCTTAAATCACATCAGTTTAATTTTATTTTCCCTCTCCATAGACCATAGAACAGTTTTCCATATCGTGTCCTCCTTTTAGGTTGTATGAACCAACTAAAGAATGAGCAAAAGAAATAAATTTTAGTCTGTCTTTGATCCTTCTGAAGAGTGAGTCCCAATCTGATTACATTATGAACTCATTCTAGGCTGAGCCACTGGTGGCATTTGGGAGATGGGATAATGTGACATCCATAAATGTTCAATCTAGTGTGTCAAACTACTAGAGCTGAGTGTGGCCACCAAAGGACGGCAGCAAACACATCTATACTTTTGAAGTGCATGTGTAAAATGTCACACCAAGTAGATTTTATTCTTAGTCACATTCATGGTAAAGATGTTCCTACTGATTTTTTTGTGGAAGGAATCAAACTTGGTTAGTCCAAAATTACGTCTATAATAGCTACTAAACTGATGAGAGGTTCAAACAGACCCAGGAAATAAAAGTGACACATGATTTTTCGGTCACATACTGTATCGTAGCCAAAAAATAACCAAATCACATTTGGGTGTGGATAAGGTTATTGATATCAAGGACCTAACACTTTGCCAATTTCTTTGATTTCTGGTTTCCAATACTCAAAGTTTATCCCCTACTCTGCTGTGCAGCATAAATTATTTAATGCTAGTTTGGTATAAATATATCACTGTAGTTTAAACAGCACTGGCCCTTTGATCTGAAGTTTCAAACAAATTAATAAATTACATAGCTTTCTGTCTGGTAATCACACACTTAATTTGAGATAAGCTGTGACCAGCTTTGTGCAGTGACTCACTTGAGAGCAGAATCTGGGATGTGTGGCAAAGCAAAGCTGTTCTTTACTATGAGAGCTCAACTCAAAGCGATACAGTGGTCGGGCTCATAGGGTTGTTTTCAGCTTCTTGTTTTTGATACAGAAACAGTGCGACTTATGCTTGCAGCTAAAAAACTATTATACTCCCCGCAAAGGTATAAACTACCTTCCTCCAGCAGGCTTCATGGCAGAGGAGGGAAACCAATGCAGCCATGATTACACCTCACATGTATCCATCCAAATAAAGAATACTACTTTATGTTGTTGCAGTGAGCTGTTGTATATAGGCCAATAGTTCAGAAGCTTACTTAAGACTCTCCATTTTAATCCATTTACATAGGAACTCAATATGGCCATTTAAATTGTGGGACAAAGTGGGTGCACCGTCATCCACAACATGCTCTCAATCTGTGATCTCTGTCGCTTTTCTGAAGTGTGGACTATGTTTTGACTGTGTTGCTGTTTAACGAGCTACTGTTAAGCCAGCAACAATAAAACATTTGCTTTCATTTGATTTCATCATTCTATTTGAAGAGAAAATTGTGTAGGAATCAGTATTCATACATGGAATGATATGCCTTTTCCATCAGTATATTGGCGCAGAAATGGTTGGACTAATCTTTTCTTCCACAAATGTTTCCACTTCAAGTACTCCTGGAGGAGCCGATATGTGAAGACAGTTTCTTTTTAGTTCTTTCTTCAAACAGGCAGGTAGGTACTATCTGATTAATACTTGAGCATGAATTCACCAGTGAATCATTTCATGAGCTCTCAGACGGTCCTCCATTACTGTGGAACATATCTTTTGACATACAATCTCCCTGACAGCTCCACACTGACCTGGACTCCTTCTCTCATTCAGCAGAGCAACGCATCATTTCACGTACTGTATATGGCAATCACTCTCTTGCAAAGTTTGCTCACTTGCAAGATAAAACATAGTTTTCACAGCTATTTCACTTCATGGATTGCTATTCTCTTTGTACTTTGTAGATGGGTCATTGTAAGAGATTTATGTGACATGATTTCAAGGAATCAATGGTCATGTTGGGCCCTGCTTGGAGTTTAGAGTTTAAGTTGCAAACATCAATATCACACCAAATAAGGTCTCTGGACAGCTACAATATGTGGACTTGTTGGAGTTTTCCCTAACATGACGTGTGTTTGGAGTTACAGTTTCACAATAGTATAGACAAGACAGCAAGTTAATAAAAGCAAAGATCCAAAAGAAACACAAATGGCTTTAAAATTTTAATTAGTTGAGAGTTTGTGCCAAAACTCAGGTTTTTAAAGTGACTTTTTGAAGCTAAAAAAATCAGTAATGCATGAATTACTTCCTAAGTCAATAATACTGATCAAAAATCTGAACTGCAATTTTATGCTATAGTGCAGTATAACTCTTAGTAAGCAGCCCTTAAAAGAGTATGTAGGCAGAGAAAGAAAGAAACTTTGCAGTCTAGGCATCCAATTCATCTTCACTGCTCCATTTGAGGGCATTATCAAGTTATTGTCATGCAGGCACACATTCCTTGTGTGAACTGTTCAGCTGTTCTTAAACATTTTCCTCACTTATGCCTCCATGATGATGGAATAGTCGGTGTTAAAGACTGTGTTAATTTATGAGTCAGCTAATTAGTTATTCATTCTATGTCATTTTTAATGTTGCCCAGAGTGTGTATCATCCTGTGGGCATTAAGTGGGCTCAGTCATCCAGGAATGAACTTCCCTAAAAGTCCATCTGGCTTCCTACAGGTCTCGGTGGGGGTGAGTAGGGTGTGGGTGGGTATAAAGTCCATTGCCCGCTGGGCTGAAGCACCAAACATTTCCTCATCGCAGTGCGACTGGAAAATGTTAATGGATTTTCTGATTGCTTAAATATGGAAATGCAGGTATTCAAATGATAGGTAAATGGCGCAACACTGTAAGGGTGCTTTTGGGGAAAATAAAGGACACTGCAACCTCACCATGTTCAATTTAATCAGCATATTTTGATATGTGAGTACTTGAAGGTTAAAAAAACCTAAAACTTCATTTTGTTCATCTTAACAGTTTTAACACTGAAAAACAACAGAAAACAGCTGAATATTGCCAAGATCCAACTTGTTTTATGACCAATGCAGACAAATACATAGAAGAGGGAGTAGTTTAACACAAGTGTGATACACCTTCTAATCCCTGCATTTTAAGCTGTTATCACACACAAACATTTCAGGCTGCACCTATAACTCCCATTTTCCTACATCTCTGCTCCATGACTCAGGTACAGTCACACAGTGTGGGAACAAACAAAATCATCAACAACAATGGCAGATGAGGAGACATGTCGAAATGACACCTACACATGCGGTGATTGATTAGCGTGACAAACGAACACGACGTTCATTAACCAACTAGCCAGCGGTGTCTCTCCTGCCTGAGGGAGGCTGAGCAGTGGGAGAGAGAGAGTATCTCTTTTTCTCCCCCATCAGTCTCTTCCGATTACTGCTCAGAGGGGGGAGGAGGGGAGAGGAGAAAGGAGGAAATGAAGGCAAAGGTATAGGTGGAGAAAATCTCCTCCAGGGCTAAGCCGAGGTGGGCTGGGGGATAAGAGCTTGACCAATTAAGCTGGAGGACTCCTCAGAAAATTGGACTGAACAGCCTCAGTCTTTTCATTGCAGTTCACTTCCATCTAGCACTTGAAATTGGAAGTTGAAATAGGTATTGCCAGTTTGGTGATTGTTATACCTCAGCTAAAATCATAAGGTGTGTATGTGTGAGTTTGGTGTGCATATACTGTATATGTGTACAAGGAGAAACTGTCAGAAAAACAATGTGCAGTGAATACTTTTGGAAATTTAATATCATTCATAATTGCAGTTCTTTGTTTTTTTCCCTATATTCTTGTGTTCAGCAAGAAGACTCCATAAACTTTCATTGAAGAATAACTATTTCATATTGTAAACTTTATCTCTTTGACCTGATAGTGGTCTATGGGAACTTGACTTGCGTCTACAGCTAACCCCAGTTTGTGCCTGATGAATTACCATTCACAAAGTTAAAAATAAATATCCGGTAATTTTTCAAGAACCCAAAAGGTTGTCGAACAACCCGAAGAAATGATATATGCCTTTGCTTTTTTAGTAAATCACAAGCAAAGTATTTTGGATGAAAGTATTTTTTCATCCAGATGGTTTGAAAAGTCAAATTTGAGGATTCTGAAAATACAAAAACAACAGTGAGTATTGTCAAATAACCTTGAAATGTAATACTAATGTGGTAACACGAGTGTCACAAACCAGGCTTAGCCTAGCACTTTTTATGGGTAAAATAAAGATAATGGTATTTTCAACATTAATCATTAACTAAAGATTATGTTGACAAACAACACGCACATTAGTGATGCATGTTTATGTCTTTGTTCAACAATAGGGACAGGTTATATTAATTAATGACTAGATTATTAACGTTTTGTCACTGTTTTGAACCGAAGCGTTTTACCTCTCCCATCTGTAACAGTTTTGGCTGTGAAAACAGTCGTTTTTTGTCTTTGCTGTTGCTTTAATTTTGACTACCATCCCTTCCTCCTCTGCTTTTCATTGGTGCCAGATTTGTTAGTTGTTGTTAGTTTTCACAGATCCTCATTTTTAACTTTAGTCACTCATCTGTTTTTACAAGCAAATCCCACTGAAATGCTCATACTGTTTAGCCTGCTATAGTAATCACCCCACAAACATTTGCAAAGCCAGCACTAATGGTATATCACAAAACAATATCAACAAAACAATATTCTGCATGATAAACATGCTGACTGTAACATCTGTACACAAAAACTAACTATTGGGATAGCTCTGGCAAATTTATGGTAATATTTATTAATATACACTGTCACTTTCAAATAAACTCAAGAGGTAAATCAACAAACAATCAGTACATTACCTACTGTAGATGACGACTACTCTTTTTCTATGAACGGGCATCTTTCTTAGTTTATGGACAAATGCATTGATCTAGTCCTGCACTGTAGGTTTTGTTCTGAGTGCTTTCATTCTTGACAAGTGCTATTACAAACTGACTAAAAAACGATAACGCTATGATTTTCTCAGAAAGCTGATATGTCATTAATTGAGATTGCTTTTCTATTGTATGCACTTTGTGGTTCGATTTGCTCCAGAGAGTGATGGGGAAAATACAATGGACTTGCTGAGAGAAAGCCTGTGTCTTGTGATTAAATCTAACTGGATTAAAATGAATCACAGCACGGATTACACCTGTGCAAGCACTGGTTCAGTTATAGTCAATTAAATACAAATATTCCACCTGCAAACACATATAGAAACACGAAGTCTCCAAAGTTATTTCAGAGTATTTCTATGCTATCATTCAAGCCTATTATCTTGGACAATTCATTAAACCTCTGTAACTCAACTGAGGTTGCAGTGTTTAGAAGTGCTGACAATTATAACAAGCATTTTTCCACTTTATTATTTGTTCATTTACTGATGACAATGGGTATTGTGTTATTAAAAAAGGTATAAAAAGCTTTGTGCAAAAACATGCGCTCACACACACAAATAGTACTCCAACAAGTAGTGACAAAGAGGCTGTATGCTTTCTTTCTGCTCCGAAGAACCCAGTGTTGTGTTATACCACAGCTTTTAACACACAGCTTAAAGTGGTACTTAGCTGAAAGACATTACAATCCCTGACTAATGGTTTAACAGCACAAAAACCCACATGATCTAACACAACCTGCAGAACTGAATCCCAACCACCGCAGAAGCATACTGTGAGGACACGGCAATCCAACTCATCTCAAAAATGGAGAAATTAGTCAGAATCTACCATGTTGACGTGCACAAAGCCAGAATGCAAATTCAGTTTTTCATCCCTGTTTGATCTGAAACAGAAAACAAATTATCTGTCTTCCAGTGCTTTGGGTGGAAAGCAAATGTGTTTACTTTCCCGGAGAGAAGGCTTTCCAGAGTCACAGTTCATCTCATCAGTGATAATGCCGAGCCTTTTGCTGGACTGATTTAAAGTCACTCTGTTAGGTTAAGACAAAAAGGATTTATGCCGCTCAAGGAGAAGAACCTTTAAACTTCAGAATCATGACAAATGACTAATGAAACTGAGCCCGGAAAACTGAGTATTTTGGTTTATATTTTTTTATTTTTTTTATTTCATCTTCCCAGTCACTTTTTTTCAAGGCTTTTTGAATGTGGATGACAATTACTTGACCGTATCAATTTATGTGCATCTACTAAACCCCTTAGTGTAGTGGAAACACCCAAGAAACGAGTGTATATACATATAGAGACAGGTGACAAATTCAAGGAAAATCCTCAATAAATGAGCGGAGAAAAATAACAAATGCAGATACTTCTACACAGGTGCACTGCATGGTACAATGATGCCTTTAACATCCAATAATGCGCTGTGGCATGTTTAAAAATGCTGAACAGGCCCAGTTGATTCTGATTTTGTATCAAGATGGAAAAAGGAAAAGATCTAAGTGACTTTGAAAGAGGGTTCATTGTTGGGACACAGATGATGGAGCCAGCTAGAAATGGCTTGCGTTTCAATAGGATCAGTGACTAAAGTGACATCTGCATTTACATCTGTGGGAAAGACATCAGTAAATAGGGCCAGAAATTGTGGTCAACAGCACACATTTGATGACCATGATTGTCGTGCATTAATGCGATATGTAAGGAAAACAGAAGAGCAACTCTCCTTCAGGTAACTGAGAATGTCAATGCAGGATGTGATCAGACTGTGTCAGCAAAAACAGTGCGTCGACAATTACACAGAGAGGGATATTATAGTAGGGTTGCAGAGGATCAACCCCTCATTACAAAGATGAATACGCATTTGAGATTTCAGTAATGAAAAACCCACAGGCACTGGTATACAGATATTTGGAAAAAAGTGATATGGACGGATGAGTCATTCTTCACCATATTCTCAACAAGTGGGTGAGTGCATGTGTGGAGAACCCCAAGAGAAAGGTAAAGGCCTGAATGCTTGACCCCTACAGTGAGGGGATCCAGTGGGAGGTATTTAGCTATCATGTTTTGGGTCTACTAGTCTCTTTAGAGGGAAGGGTCACTGCAAATCAGTACAAAGTTGTTCTAAGTGATCACCTTTATCTATGATCTCTTCCAGGATGACAATGCACCCATCCATAGGGCACTCGGGTTCACTGAATGGTTCGATGATTACGAAATTATGTGAATCATACGCTATTGCCTTCGTATTCACAAGATCCAAACGTATTTGAAGACTTATGGGAGATTTTGGACTGATGTGTTAGACACCACTCTCCACCACCATCATCAAAACACCAAATGATCTTTTGGAAGAATGGTGTTTCATCCCTCCAGTAGAGTTCCAGAGACTTTTAGGATCAATGCCAAGGTGCATTGAAGCTGTTCCAACGGCTCATGGTGGCCACTTTATGTTGGTTTTTCCTTTAATTTGTCACCCATCTGTACATACTCAATTTCTTAACCGCAAACCATCCTCATTGTGTTGCCACTTAAAATTCACCTCAATATATGATGTTCTAACAAATATGCATGCCCCTTTCCCCCTTCCCATCTTTCTCGTCAATAGCTATCGACTGATTCTAAAATAGCAATCCAAAGTCACCTGTGGTGAAATCTAACCTCTGGGTTTTGTTATTTGCGTCAACGTACCAGTGAGAGTGCGTTGCAGCGATTGCTTGCCATTTCTCATTAAGAGCAACAGCAGAATTGACTTCTCTTCCATTAGTGGAGATCATGAGAGAGAAACTGAGGGAAATGAGAGACTGTGTGTGTGTGCGTGTGTGAGAAAGAATGATAGAGAGAAAGAAAAAGAGACAAATGAGGGAGAGAGGACAAAAGAGTGAGAGAGTAAGAGAGTGAGATATGAGAATCAGATACACAAAGCCGTGATTGCAAGACAGACAAAGAGATAAAGAGAGAGAATGGAGGAATGAGAAGTTGGGTTGGCAGCACAGGAAGCTGCCTACTCTCTCTATTCTGAGGGTTTCTTTGCCGCTCTGCCTTTGAGGCCTTGCTAGTGTCACATTAAGATCATCCATTTGAGGATCTGAGACAAGCCTTTGATGTTCTTTGTGCATACACAAACAGGAGAGTGGAGTGCTCCTTTGACAATTGCCAACTCTACAGAAATATCTTTTTGTATTCTGAGTCTCTGGCCTGCTAGGGACAATGTTATCATCAGAGGGTGCAGCGCAAACTGGTGAATTATTTAATTCACCTGTTCATATTTCATCACTGAATACATTAAACTGAATTTTTACACCCATACTTGCTCTAAAATGTTAAGGGAAAAATGTTCCCTAGCCCCTTGCTGTCATTGCTTTTGTTGCCGCTTGGCAGGTACAGCAGATGGATAAAATAATGGAAATGCCTAACAGTGTAGGAAAATCATATACATACCAAGAAGAAAAGTATACAGCTCTGAGTAGGTGGGGTGCTCGTGAACAAGTTTGTGAATGTATGTAGATGGATACCGGACCATTTGTCAAGAAGGAATAGCGTCTTGTTATTTCAGTAATTAAAGTGGTTAAAAGCCACTTCCCATAGAGCTTTAAAAATGTTTATATCCATTGAGTGGAGCGGCTGTAGACTACAGTCTCATCAAACCACTCTAGAATTTGTTTAAAAGTGAGTATGAAGGATTTCTTTTCTTAAAATATATGAAAATTATGATGTGACCCTGTTTTTGCACCGGGATCCAAAAAGCCTTGTACTCCTTGCCTGCTAATTGACCAGTTGACAGACCTTGGCTGGTAAGCGCTACAATGAAAATTACCCTTAGGGAATTTTTAAGATGCTTTTATCTTTTCTGATAATCTCTGTGTTTTGAGCATCCCTGACATAATGTCTACCACTACAGAGTTTTTGAAGAGTTGGCAGCTTGTACTATTACTGATGGAGGCTTTTTAAAATCCAACCCATTTAAAAAGAATAAAAGATGATTCATTCCATCGAACAACCTTTCCAAGTGCTCATGCGTCCATTGTCTGACCTCCTCATACTAGGGCATAAGCATTTGTGTGATGGCCTTATTATCAAGCTTTTTATGAATGATAAGCCCCATAATTACTAGCTTTGCAAAGCTCATAATGTGAAGTTTTTGCATTGGTTGTGTCACTAAGGTTTTGATCCAGCTTTTTGTTTTTCTCTCCCTTTTTTTCTCCACCATGGCAAATTCCCATTTAACTGCAGTCACTGTGACTGCTTACTCTACTGTTGACCTGGGGAGAGGGTAAGCAGCAACACAGTCATCAGCCTTCACTGGGGAGGTCTGAGACTGCGTTCAAACAGAAAAAAGTACTGCTTCTTAAAAAAATACAGGGCTATCAGGCTAAAAAGTTGAAACTGGATCAACTGTTGCCGCAACATACGCTCTGCAATGTGTTTCGGCAAGGCACTACATGGGCAATTACATATGAGTAAGCTTGGTACATGACTTTATAACGTGAACGCCATATTTATACTGTGACGTATGACAAAAGATAAAATAATATCTACCATGAATTGGAAAATTTTTCCTGATAATATTATAAACCACTGTGCAGTGATTTGCCATTCAAACTCACGGACCTGTTACACAAACATGCGCTCACCAATGCAGCCCCTAAAATTAATTTATGAGGCGTTTTTCAGTCTAAACATTCACGAATATGGTCCATGATGTCAACCTGCTCTGTGCAGACTCCCTGGCAATTCTGTGTAGTCTTCAATACCTAAATTTATTTAGGAATGTTTCCCAAACCATATTAAATAATTCCGTATTCTATCACTGATGCACCAGCAGCTCTGCTTCTGATTATTTGGCCTCTTTAGAAACTCAGATAGATGCCTCATGGTGCTTTGAAAACTATGAAAGGGCCGACTCTCAGACCTCTTTAAAATCGGAGTCATAGTGCTATTTGGCATTCAACTTGGCATGACTGACCTATGTAGCTGCCTTTGTAATTGCAATGCTCTTACCTCAAAGCAAAATGTCTTTTTCAGGTAGTGTTTTTTGCAGTACACATTCACTTGTAGACTTTAAAAGCAGAAACACACCAACACACCATCACACACTTACAAATTTTGCAACCATATTGGACAACCAACATTCACAAAACTGATGACTACAATATCAGAAACCACTTCTACTGATGATATGTGGGCAACCAGTTTCAACACTGGGTTTAACTTTGGCTTTAATCATGTATCAAGAATTCTGCATCAAAAATTAAAACACTTCAAAGTGCACAAACCCCCATTGGTTTCCACAACACTCTTTCCGTATATGACTGTTCACCACTCCATTTAGCCAAAAGCAGGTAAAATGACAACTTACGAATGAGAGGCACACTGGCATTGGCCGTCCCTAGCTTGTTGGAGGCGACACATGTGTAGTTCCCGTAACGATCCTCTGTCATGTTGGTCACTGTGAGGACTGATCTGGAGCTGAGGCTCTTGATGTCAATGCCTTGACCCTTGATAATCCTGCAAACAGAGCACAATCACTACAAATGAAGCTTTTATATTTGTCACCCACACATAAAGTGTCAGGGGCATTCAATTACGGTACAAATATTTGTCAGCTTTTAGTGGATCTTCAGATTGTACAGTGCTCCATCACCCTCTTCAACAGATCTATTTATCCCTTGGTCTGTCGCATCTGCCTTGGAGAGACGCTTTGAAGGACTGAGAGGAGAGAGAAATGACCCAGGGGTGAACCAGCTGGGTACCACTTGACATGTTGTTCATCGTTTTGTTGCAGGTGCAGGGGTATTACAATAAATCCTTTTCCAGTTGTGCCTGGCATCTGTGCTGTGAAATGGACAAATGTTTAATTGTTTACCTTGGTGGTCGTGATGATCTTTAACAGCCTGTAGAGATTAAAATTCACTCTATAATGGCATATGCTGTACATCCTGATTTTGGGATTATTGTGGATATTAGAGCTAAATTTGTTTTCATCAGTGTGGTTTGTGTTACTGCTTCAGTTTCATATTATAAACCATAAAAACCACCAGAGATGAGACATGTTTCTATCTTGGCCTTACTGTGGCCCCCCATGATCCCTAGCTTGGCTCAAGTTGCTCTGAGAGGCACTCTCAGTTTAAACACTGAGTGTGACCTTATGTCCAGCAAATATCCACAAATCTGTTGTTTCTTCTCCCACAGCGACTTCCTCAAATGTTAGCTGAACATTCAGTGATAATCTCGACGGGTGTCTCGCCTCTTCACCAGTTCAACATCAAACTAGCCAATGCTCCCCTCTGTTGTAGTGAAAGAAGCCACCCCTCACCCTGCATACACACACGACAACACTCATCCACTTCCATTCAAGAATGAAAGCAGTGAAACATCAAGAGAGAGATTTGCTTGTCAAAACTGTCACAATACTTCCGACAGAGACAAACTGGCAGCACTGCACTGAGGGTATGGCTGTATCCATACAAAGCCAGAATGACAGGTGGCCCTCATTTCACATACACAGTAAATGGGCAATGAAATAGTCACAGCCAGAGTTAATATTAGACAGAATGCACATATTCAGTGCTTATGTCTTTCTAATGATGAGGAGTAAATGCAGAAACCACCATTTAGCCATGGAAGAAGTCACAGAAAAAACAAGTCCTTGAATTAAGTAAAGACTAGAATCATGCCAACTTGCCTCCTTAGCAATTTGAATAAATTGAATTCACCCTATAATTACAATTAGCACAGTGTGAGCTGATGATTGAAATTTTGCTCACCAGGAGTGGGTAAATGATGGGTAATGGGGGTAATCTGGTTTTTAAATTCAAGAACTGACACTTGAATCTAGACTGATTGATCTATGTGCCGCGAATGATTTAAGCCAGTTGCCAGCTAAGATTTTATTAGGATGCAAGGTGAGTACAAGGCACAAATGATTCTTGCTGGAACATTTCTGTGCGTTCTCCCCAAAGGCTGGACGAATGGGAGAACAAATTAATTCACTGTCTGTGGGAAAAATCACTCAAAAAAACCCAATACTTTTTCTATCATGTACCTGCCCACAATCAAGTAAAGGTATGACCTAATAATGCCATCATTATTGTCAAATTTCAGCATGAAAGATTACAGTTTAGAATAATACTTAAAACTCATTCAGACTTCCTTGTGGAGCTCCAGGAAATAGTATTTAAAATTATTAATTAGCATTTTTTTACTGTTTATGTTCTTCCAATTGACCTTCTTCAGAGCAGACAATACAAGGGTCCTGAAATGAGGTCACCTAACTGGAATGCAGTCATTTTTAATGTCGGTCAATTACAGCTGTGCTTTTCTGCTATGACATTCCAAAATGTCTTCTGTGAAAAATGTCTACACAGGTTGGGTCGGGTTAAAAGGGCAACAGGACAATTCAGATTCCGACAGTCTGCTCCACTATCTTTTCATGCTGGTTGTACATCCCATACTGGCTTGCATCTCTGATGTGTGAAATACACTTTGATTGTATATTTATTGACAGTTGACATGGATTTAATATGGAATGTTACAAATTTCTTTCTGATAATATATACTAATCAGGAAATACAGTAATGTGCAAAAGATATAGGCACTTTAGATGTTAAGAATTAGAAAGGTAGACAACTTAACTGCCACGTTGGTTATTAAATATATAAAGTACAACTACAAAGTACCTGTTATACATTTCATAAATGAGCTGCAAACATATTTTCAATATGCCTGTGCAAAAAATAAATGCAAAAAATTATCAGCAAACTTTTAACAACATTTGATATGTGACACAGACTATTTGAAGACACCCTGCTTCTGAAATACTTCCAGTGGACACTGGAACCACGATGTGCCTATGACACAACAAAGGCGCATCCAAGGGACATCTGGGGCCATTCTGCCAATACACTTTGTCATAATAGCTCCTTATAATAAAACTGGGCTCACCTTTTCTCACCCTTGTACCACTCAAATGTTGGAGAAGGAACAGCAGCTGCTTCGCACCTTAGCAGAGCTGTGCGCCCCAGACCAACTCCATGGCTTTTCATCTCATGGATAGCTGGGGCAACTGGAGAAAACAAAGAGATAAAGTATATTAGCGGGGAAATAATGCCAGTCTAAAGAAAAATCAGTGTTATCACGAGCGTAAGGGCAACCTAAAGGAAGGTTTTATTCAGACATGGGGCACAGGGGAGTGAGGGTTGTTGAACTTGAAAATGACAACCTCCAACTTCCTGGTCAGTACATACATTACATAGAGTAAACTCAACACTCAGAGTCCTCAAAGGAAGAGTTGGGAAGGGGAGAGGGCATTCATCCTCAATGTTAGGAAATGAAATGAATTGCACTGCATGGTGATAAATGGCTTAATGGAAGTTCAAAGACTCGGTTGCAGAGACAGGTTCTGTGAATGCAAAATGAGGCTCCTTTCATGTGCTGAAATGTGGTGTAAATCTGTTTGCCAGTGTCATGAAGGCAGATTTACATATGGTTGGATTCTAAAGCAGACCAGTCCCTTTGTTCTTTAAATATTTACCCTGCTTATGGTAACACAGCCTTGAAAGAAATGAAATTAATAAACTGAAGTAGACTTACAACAATGGACAAAACCAGTCACATAAAAAGATTTCCAGCACTCTTACCTTACCTTAGTCACAAAATGGAAATACAAATGTTTCACTTGTTGCATTTGCAATTATTGGCCATTATCAGAGTAATGCTGAATTCATAAACAGTGGAGGGTAAGAGATTGGGGATGAAGAATGCTTGCTGTGAGCAGCGCTGTTCCTCAAAGAACTGAATGTGTACAGTGAATCATACCCACTGGTTGTCCTGCTTCTCCATTAATCAACAGAGGCTAGGAAACAGGAGAACCAATCATAATAAGGCACAGGGCTCAATCTGACATTGTGTATTGTGTAAATTTGGCTTGACTCCCTAAAGCCTGAGAAATAATAAATGTGTTCTGAACACCCAATCGGATGCACAGGCATTTGACATACAATAAAAGCAAAATTACTTTGTGCCATTCATACAGGTTCTGATTAAAAGCATATGATACATGGAAAAACCCTGCACTCTTATGGTCCTGCAGCTAGCAGTAAATTGCTGAGCCATGTCTGAAAGTGAGATGTGGACTATTTATATTCCTGACAATGAGCCTTAAAGAACGACCTGTCAGTCAGGGCTCTAGCTGTATCCAGTGGAATGCTTGGCCAAGCGCCTGAAAACTTATACTTCCAATTGCATTTTGAGATGTTCCTAAAGGATGACCTCAGTACGGACTGCTGCAGCTTCCCTGGACAGCACAACCCCAAGGTACTAACTGGAATCAAACTCCAAAAACTTCAAACTGTGATAAATTAATCCAGTGAACATGTCTGAATGGTCTGTTCCTACAAAACAGGGTAGTTCTGATGTGTATTCCAGGAATGTGAAAGTGACAACATGCCTTAATAGCAAATATATGCATTTCTGAGAGACAGTGGTATTGCCAACATCTGAGCCTAATTCTCTACCTAAAAGGTAGAGAATGCAGCATGTACCCACTGTATGAACAGTCTCTCTCCCAACCTGTGAGAGTCCACATAGATAGATGAGGTGGGATGCAACAGATCTGTGCAACGTGAAAAACATACATGGGAGCATTTGTACATGTGGTGTATGATCATGTAGGAGAGGCACAGTGAGTTGACAGTGCGCTCTGTGATGATGGATGCCCTTTCACCAACCTTCTTCTGCATCCTAATGAGCACATTCATACGACTAGTGTATGTTGATTTTCCGTCCTTGCATATGTGTGCCAATTATACATTTTTTTCCCTCTTCTATGGCTGAGCTGAATAATCTGAAGGACTTGAGACAGTGAATCAAACGATGGGTTATGCTAGAGCTTTTCCTGTTCATTTATCATTGTATGAAAAGTTGGATGCCATGCTGGGGGGTATTAGTAGACCTTGTCTTCTTGTCTTGATGTCTGTGCTTGCTGTGTATGTGTTTGCATGTGTGTGCAAGATGCAGATCTGTGTACCCTTGTGTCTGTGAAATATCCAAAGTACACTTTTCTGACTTCACATGTGTATGTACTTTAATCACAACCTGCATTATTGGTCATCACACCATAAAGACAGCCTACAAAACAGTTACAGGCCACAGCACAAAAACCTGCAGCAAAGAGTAAGAGGGTTGCTAAAGCTTGTGAAAAAGTCAAACCAATGACAATGTGCACCAGAAGCACTTAAAGAAAAGGAAGGGAACATGGAGAGAAAATTGTTCAGAAATTGTTGAAAAAGCGGTTCTCTACCTCGCAGAAATATAAATAAATAATAAAAAATATTACAAAATCAATGCAGTAGCCGACCAACAGTGGCTTAGCCAATTCTCGTAATCCTCCATTGGTGTCATTGTGCTGGGCCATTGATTATCTGAAGCCTCTGAAAGCGCCAGGGTGACCTGGCTGTTGCGCTGTACAGTTACTAGGACAGTAGACATAGTGGTCCAGGCAAGTGTGTCAATACTTGAAACCTCACACATAGCGCCAGTCTTTCATGTTAAAACTGAGACGACAAAACCACTGGCAAATAGTCTGTATATTTCTTTTTTAGAGGAGGGAGCATTTTGATGTGTTCCTTTTTATTTATTACCAACTGGATCAGCTATTTGCCAAAAAGAGCGCTGTGATTTTTTCATTAGACTCAAAGTTGGTCTTGGACTTCTGTCCTCTATCACAAGTTGGTTAAAATCCTGGCAAGCAAAACTAAATTAAAAAAAAAAAAAGCAAGCAAGAAAATCTTGCAGATCACCATATAGTGTGAGCACAGACTATCCCTCCTAGTGGTGTTACTGAAGAGAGGTAACTATGAAGACAAACCCAGATTTCTCCCTAAATGATCCAGTGTCGGACCAGGCATATGTATCATCTATCATCACCCATCTTATCAAGGGCACCTCTCATAAAAGTTCACCAGAATAAAGTTTCTTTTCTTCAAATGAGAAAAATTCAAATGTAGTTTTGGCCCAGGTAATTGTCCTTTTAACCACTCATGTCATACAACTGTGCAACATTTTGGAATAAAGAAAAATATCCCCCATAGCTTTGCAGGTAGTCCAAAATGCTATAATTGTGTATGCATATCAATAATATCAAGTTTTTCCAATTTGGATCTTGGCACTAGGATCTGTTAAGACAGATCGTAGCCATAAAATCTAGTCCCATCCAATAATTCCAATTTCAACTTGCTGGCATGTCCTATATCATCATATATAGTGCAATACACCGCCAGGATTTGGAGAGTAATGCAAAGTAGTGCACTAAAAACCATGAAGGCCAAATAATCCAGGTAATTTAGTGTCTAGATAATGCTGTGGTGGTGCTGTAAATCATGCCTGGAGTCATGGTGACTCCACCAGATGGGGGTGACGGGTTGGGTCCAGGAATAGCACAGGAGTGGCAGAAAATGCGTCCTGTAAGGCCCTGCCGCGTGACAAATGGCCAGTTACAGGTGGATCACAAGCCGATTTCCATTACATCTGCATTATGTAGAGGTTGTCATCGAAATAAAGATGATGTCTCCAGTTATATATCTCTACAAAGTGCATGAATACAAGCGAGCTAATGATGAATAAAATGTTTGACCTTCTCTCCATTATAAATGGACAGGGTTTGTTTAAAAAACATTGCACCTTAATGTACAGGGCCTCACTGAGTCGCTTGCCTTAAGCGATCCGCATGTGACTATTAATGATTAATTGGTGTGTTTCAAGATTGAATATGATTTATTTAGCTACAAACTATTGTTTACCAAGAGAACCCACAGAACGCAGGCTTTTTAATTAAAGGATCAATTAATAACCCTACCTCTTCAGCCAGATCTGAAAATGAGTTTTCATTGCAATTAAGAAACGGACTCATCAGTGCATGACTTATCAGCTTACACACAAAGACACTGTTCCCCACTGCCATCTGTGGGCTTCATTGTCCTGTTTTTTGTCAGTCAGGAATGGTTCTGCTGCCAAGATTTATTAATTCATTAAGATTTCTATTCAGAACGGCTAGGGAACATTGTGTTCCTTCTTTTTATACAATGCAAAGCGTATAAATAACCAGCTTAGTGTGCAGGACTGTGTGGGTCGACAGCAGCAGGGATTGAATCTATTGTCTGCGTTTAACACTAAATGGTTCAAGGTACACAAATTCCTACCTATCTTACTAAATACATGTACGAGATGGTGGGGTGTTCTCATGAGGACCACTTTATGACAACACACATGGAAATATCCTTAATGCATGGCTATGCGAGAGTTCAGTACGACACCTCCAATTCTGTTAACAAACCAAAATTTAGCCCTGTTACAGGAATTTGCTTTTTGTCAACTTACAATATTATTTTGATCTGTCACTAAAATTTGCAGACCGAGCCCTATAGATGAAGTTGCTGTATGTCAATCTATCCGGAAGAAGTACTAGCAAGTACATTTATTTTGTGGAAGATCAAGATTCCGCTCATTTATTCATGCCCCGCATGCAGGAAGGAATCCAAATAGTAATCAAGACGATAGCTTTGGAGAGATGTAGAGAGATGGATTTACATCCAAACAGCTCAAGGGTACTGGCTTTAACTCTACTTAGGACTGGATCAGAATCCAATTCTAGGAAGCCTTCTCTTTTGAACTGAAAGCCATAGTATTTCAATGGATACTGCAAACTGTCGACAGATGTTCAGCAGAGACTTTGTGACTGATGTTAAAATACTCCCAACAACAGATTTCATTGAACTATGGAATGAACATTCATTCTACCTTTGATCCAATACTGCTATCCTCCACTGCACTGAGTCAGATATAGAAACACATAGACAAGCACACACTGTATGGGGGACATGCATTTTATCAAATGTAAATGCTGTGAACACCTTTGTCACAGTGTTTAATCATTCTTAATAAAAAAAATGCTAATACCGTGCAAACATGCTCACACTGCACTAATAGTTGTTTACTTTCTTGTCAGTACTTGACATTGTAATATTGGGTGGTCATGAAGATGTGTCTCCTGACCACAAGTAAACAGGTTTTGCCTCTTATTTATCCGAGATGGTCATGACTCCCCTGAACAACTCTGCCAGGGGAGTCAGAGGAGCATGTTGTGGGTGTATCTACCAGGACAGGGCCTGAATTCCAAACAGGTACAGATGACTGTGGCTTTAGAGGGAAAAGGCAGGGTCAGAGAACAAACAAAAGACAAGGTGATGTAGAGAATTTGAAGTATTCCCAGTGTGTCCCTACATTTCAATTATGCTCAGAAATCTATCAATACTATAGCTGTAATTGCTCACAGTAGTTCTAATGTTCATGCTCATAATTAATTCAAAATAATCACAGTCTTGTTGGCCAATTACTGTAAGCAGGAAAGAAAGTGAGGGGGTCTTCTTTTTATAAACACGGCCATGGTGAGTATGTGAGCAGAATTCACAGCTGCAGGGTATGGGAGGAGGAAGGACGCGTACAAATGGCTGGCAAACTCGGAAGCACACGAGGCACAGCTTCACTCTGCAGAGAAAGTGAAATCTTGCCATGAAGGAAAACAAATGATGTTGAGGAGAGAGATGCCTGTGCTGGTTCAAACCTGAACCCTACATCTAGATAAGAGTGGACAAGATCATACAGAAAAAACAAACAAACAAAAAAACAATGTACATCTACTGTGTCAGAGGTACCCAATTAAACTTCGAGATGTGTGTCAAAGACTAATCTACTGTAGTGTTTTAAGGAGAGGTTCTAGGAGTCTGACTGTTCCGCTCTAACTTTACCTGAAATGTGGTACTTGCATAACTAGTGACTTTATGTAATAAGATTTTGCAACGAAATAAATAAAAGACAGAGAGCTATTCCAAAAAACCCAGGATCTGCCTACTCCACATCAATAATTCAAATATCTAGGCTGCTCACCTGGCATCAACTGATTTGTCTTCTTTACGTATTTATTTCCTGAAAATTGACCCGTGGCAGCTTTTATCACATGGTCAGTGAGAGACAATCAGAACATGTGGCGTGGTTTCAGACAGCTTTAGTTGAGGCATATGAAACAGTGATGAACAAAAAAATGTAGCACAACAAGTCAGTTGGTTGTCTGTGTTCTTTCCACTTGAAAATAAAGTTTGCGTAAACTTTCAAGTCCCATCTTGCAATATTGGTGTTCATACTCTTTAGTGTTACTCATTCAATAAGGAGTGAGACAGATCTCTGTGGACGGGGGCAGCTTTCTAAACGATAAAGGAAGACACCTTTGATTTCTCAGCTTGAAAAAAGAAACAGGTTTTTTGTTATTGTTTTATGTGTATGTAGTTAGTATTGGGTGCTTTCATTCTACAACGAGGTGGGTTCATGAATTAATCAAACACTGGCTTTTTATCTCAGGCAAAGGTTTTCCACGTTGGTTTCCTTCTCATTCATTCCTCCGACTCAGCCACCTAGATGTGATATTTATGCTTTTGAGTCACACTGTGCAGTGAGAGTTTCAGCCAATAGCTGCACCCACCTGCAGTGAAGATGAATATGTAAATTTGAAAAGTAGGCCAGAGATCAAATTTCATCAGGTAAAATCACAGCTGAAATATCCTTTCAACAAGCAGGGCTTTTTAGCCAATCTGATTCGTGCGTGACCTTCCACACGCCTGCCATCATTCAGGTTTAGCTGATAAAAGTATCTAGTCACTATTCATTCATCACCACACGTATAAAGACAAAGGGTGCAAGCCAGTAATTTAATTAATGTTGTCTGATTAAGGTATTCTTTTGAGCCTTAGAAACATTCAAGCGGAGGTTAAATGTATTGGACTTAACACTTGAAAATAGCTGCACAATGACAATGCCTCATCATATCACAAAAAGCCAAATGGCAGGCTTAGTGTTATGGAAGGCCTAGTGTTATTAAAACTTCAAACATACTAGAGCTTAATTTTGTTTTCATTACTCTGGTTTGCTTATTTTAATTAGTGGCCTTAATCTGCAATTAGCCCAGAGGTCAACTATACTCTTGTTTTAAAAAAAAACTGAATTGTTTTGAAAGCAGGGAGAAATCGTTTGGGGATGTATTTAATTAGACTGTTAACCCATGAAATGTCAATGTCACTCCCTCCTATGTTGCCTTATTAGAACGATAAAAGAGACATAGTGCAGACATGGCTGATTGATGTTTGTGAATTTATTTAATTTAACTGCTGTTAACAAGAAGGATAATCTGAGAGGATCAATGCTGATACTCTGACAGGGTCAATGCACAACACGATGGCCTCTTAAATAATTGAACAACAAAATCCGATGAGACAGGTATGGAAAAAAAAGACTAATAGTACATTTTTTGACTTTACACTGTGTGATATTGTAAAAGGGTTATGGCTAAATGGAAAATTTCTCATTGTTGACAGAGTAAAACTGACACCTGCAGAATCTGCCAGGAGGACCTTGAAAAAGTTGAGAGGCTGATTTTGTAAGCCAAGTTAAACAGCTGTATAAAAATGTGTCCAGTACAGTTCAATATTTTTAAAAAGTACATTTCTTGATTCTCACTATGTACTTATCCTCTCTTGTTTGAGTTTCAGTGTCAGCTAAAGTCTTTATCTTAATTCAGAATTTGGCACACCAGCCCTCATCAATACTCCACACTCCGGGGCACCTGGTGAATAAAGTCTCATGTGAGACAGTAAAGCACGAATGATACAGTAGATTGGGATATGATGCTAATGCTTCTCTTTTCGCTTCACTTTCAGACTCTGAAAGTCTCATTTTAAAGTATTCACAGTGTCCAATAAATTGTGTATGATTTAAATATTATAATCCATAGCATATCCAAGAACGGCCTTTGATATGTTGCAATTAGGCTGGGTACAATACAGAACCTTAATTTTTCAGTCCAGAAGGCAGAAGTAATGTTCGAACGTTTAAAGCCTGTACAGCTACCTCTTTTGTAGTAGAGACATTTTTCTATTTCTGTAGTAATGAAAAAACATTAGTCTCTGCTATACCTAGAGGATTATGTAAAATATAATTAAATAGAAATCACAGTTTTCAGAAAACAATTTATAAACCATTAAAAATCATCAAATCAAAGGAGTCGACAAAAATATCTGGACAATAGTGCTCTGTGATATGGATCCATAACAAAGGATGAGTAACCTGTCAATGACAGGAACAGCTCTGTAGCTCTGGCAGCTTCAGATAAGTCTGGTCAGCGGGCAAATACTGCCTCAACACTTGACCAACTATAGCCTTCTCCCACCCAAAGTACGGCTCTGGTGCTCGAGCTGTGGTGACTTTCTCCGACGGCAAAGAAAAGTCTTCCCTATCAATTCACTCAGTGTGGATACTAAGCCCACAGAGCCCTGCTGTCTTGCTTTAAAAATTGGTGTCTGACTATGACATGCCTTATCAATCATTGTGAATATCTCCTTTGTTCTGTAACATAAAGACACTGCCAGTTGTCAAAGCACTTTTCATCCTTGAACCCATGTCTCAGTAGAGCTATAAATAACTGGCCTCTAAAACTCCACTCAGGCCCAGCTCATTAGAGTCAAGCATTACATAGAAATAATGGCCACAAGACTTGGTCTTATAACAAAGCCAGAACGAAAGCTGCCTTAACACAGAGAGGTGAAATAGAGTACACACATTATTGGACTCAAAGTTGTCGTAAAAAAGAATTAAATTGTCAAAACTGTGTAGGAAATATTCAATTTCTTAAAACTTGAATTAGAAAACTTGCATGATTAGCTTTCAGGATATGACTCATAACTGGGCCAGGAGGATTCTTTTTTCTTTCACTCTTCCACCCCCACGTCTATGTAGCTGACTGCCTGATAAGCTTTGCCAAAAGTGAGATTTAACACAGGGCATCTATGCAAAAACCTCCACAAATAACAGTGAAGAAAAGGAGCACTTTTAAAAAGAGAGGGAATGGCAATAAATGCCCAGCACCCATTCCTGCTCACACTTACAAGTGGTGATTTCCATGTGACCACGACACCTAAAGCCCAGTATCATTCATTAATGCCCTGGCTCCTCATTACTGTCTCCTCACACACAGACTCATTACCTGCATAATGGAATAGTGCTTAGAACAGTCAGACCTTTCCTTAGTGTGCATTAATCACCTACATGCACAGACAAAAAGGGAATTCTCACATTAAATATTAAGAAACTTCAAGCTCTAGTTTTCTACTTTTTCAAACTTCTAGAAGGTGTACTTTCTTGATGTGGACCATCAGGGACATGACACTGACATCACTGAAGACCGCCCTGGTGTCTTTCAATTGTCTGCAAGGCTAGTGCAGAAAAAGAAGAAAAAGATATACTTACAGTTGACTGTGACTTTTACTGTTTTGGTGTCAGGAGAGGCAATGTCATTTAAAGCGCTGCATTCATAGTCTCCAGCCTGGTCCCTTGTGATGCCGGTGATGTTAAGGTATTCGCCACTGTCATACTTCCTGGCTGGAAATAGAAAAATGGAGGCAAAGTACTTACACAAAGAATGTCTACAAAGAATACAAACACAGCATACAAACACACAGACAAACACACACTCAGTATATATATATAGCACTAGGCTTTCTGTAGCCCATGGTTAGTGTGTGGAAAAGCCCTCATTTGAAGAAAACAGCTTTCAAGTTTAAGCCTGAGGAGAAGATGCGATTGCGATTAGGTATTGCATTGAACCCATGATTACCTTCCTTGCATCTTAAAATAGTAGTGGGTCAGCAGTGTATCGATCTAATCAGACTGATATGGTGGCAGGAAATGAAATAATGGTGTATTTCCAGTCATCCGCTCATCATTTGTTCAACTCCACACCACACAGTTAGGGCTACTTCCTGGAAGACAGACAAATTTGATGGCTCAATGCACATGTCAGTGCTTTACAGTTAGCTAACGGTGCCAAAGGCAGGAGCAGCACCATGACTGGCATATTGGCAGGGGCGTAGTATGCCTAAAAAGTTGGAAGGAGCACAAACCCACACAAACATGTCCACTTCAATGCACAGAAACATAAAAAAAATATAGTGATAGGTGACAATTGAGCATTCTAGCTCACATTGTGCAAATGTATTTCTATCAGGAACTAAATGCATGATAATGGGGAGGAAGCAATAATGAGATACACTATGGTGTTTAGTATAATTCAGCCAGAAGGATCAGGAATAAATACAAGGGGAATTTAATTTAAGTTATGTATAAACTATTAATTTATATGTGATGGATGTAAGTTGGCTCGTTATATGTTGAAAGTACATGTGTATGTGCTAGTGCAAAGCCAGTGTGACAAAAACCTTTGTGTAAAAACTTTAACCAGAACAAAAGAACAACTCAAGTTTGTCTCAATCAACAGTATCAGAGATCTTAGCATAAGTATGCCACTCATTATATTGTTTAGCATTAGAGTTGCAATGAATAGTCGATTAGTTGCTGGACAAAAAAACAATCAAAAACTATTTTAATAATCATTCAATCATTTCAGTCATTTATCAAGTACTGCCTGGTCCTAGCATTTCAAGAGTAAATTGAATATGTATGAGTTTTGGAATGCTGGTCATAAGAAATCAACAGCTATTACAATACATCATCTTGGGCTGCGAGAAATTATGATAAAATTTAACAATTTTACTAAAAACTTATAGGAAAAATAATGAATGAACATTGAAAATAATCACTATTTTGAGAACTTTTCACATATTTAAACCGACTGCAGTGTGAAAAAATAAAATGATTCAGCCCTGATTGGCATTTGTGTCAGATTAAACTCCAAGTCTTGGTAATGAAAACCAGCTGCAGATGATCACAAATATTAGGCATCTGTATAAATCAATGATATGTTAATTAGCGTACATAATTTAGTATTTCATAGATAGATGGATACATATTAAATGAGAACACTAACAAGGAAACCATTCTGACTTTCTTTAATAAATGGTTGTAGGATCTCAGCAGGCAGTACTGTGTATATTAGAGAGACTGTGGCAGAGTCTCCCCTGACCAGAATTCATTTCCAACCCAGTGGTGCTCAGTGTGAACTCTATTTATATACAACTTTTCAGGGTGGTAATGGTGGGTTGGGATAGAAGATCTGTGGTTGGATTTGGAAGGCATGGGGATCAAACAGAGTGCACAATCAAGCAAAACTGAGCTCAACATACTCTTTAGAAAGCCATACAGACCAGAGACTGACTCAGCAATATTTAATAAAAGAGGAGCCACAATCAAGGTGATCCATGGTTCAGGAGTGGAAATACTGGCATTCTGTAGTGCCCATCTCCCCTACAAGTGAGCTGTAGGGGCTATCTACTATGATGTCAAAAAACTTGGAACTCAAGGCACTGTCAATAATGAGCTTTCCTGACTCTTCTCACACTGCTGTGATGGTAACGGAAGAGTACAAGAGTCTTAGCAAAGATATCGGTGGCTACCCAAACAGCAAAGGAAAGGAAATGTTTGAAAAACTGATCCAAAAACAAACCCGTTACTATGCCAAGAGTTCACAGGGATGGAGACATAACACAAAGAACTCTATTTTTGTGACGGTGCATGGCACATGGCTGGGCTTTGCACCAGTTAAGAAGAAGCAGTCTTTATTGGGTGCACACAATGTTTTTTAAACTTAATTCCACTGATGTGATGCGGAAATAATGTGTAGTACAGAGTGTATCAGTATAGTGATCAAATGGTGAACTGCAAGTTAGAAGTCAGAAATAACAGGGATTTGAACAGACTAAGTTAACAGGGTGCAATGAGCAGTCATGCTCTACCTTGTAGGGCTGTCAACGAATATTCTAAATGTGATTATATAATTGAAATGTTACAAAACACAGGCATTTGATTGTTTAAATCAATATTTGATTTAAAAAAAAAAAAGCATTACTGCGGCTGATTTCCTCGCAAGTTCTCACGTTGGCCTCGGCCGCTGCACTGAATGCACTGCATGACAGACAGGAGTCACAGGTCACTTTCTTTGATTCAAAATTAAATGTAGGTCCAACTGAAATGAGCAAATCATTCAACAAGAAACGTGTGGCAATGATTGCCAAGTAGTTATGTCTCTTGTTTTATTGGTTTGCCCTCTTATAAACATAATAAAACAGATATTTGAATGGTTTGAAACTATGTTTTTTTTTAGAAGATATAATCCAACGGCATTTTTCGCCAATTTTGACAGCACTACAACCTTGTATCTATGATTTTACCTAAGTGATGTGTATATGAACAGACGTGCCAATGCTGTTTGTGAATAATGTGCTTGGAAATTGGACACAATATCTGCCACAATGACGTGAATCTCTACAGGATACCAGGGGTCAGATATTAGCTGTTTACAGCAAAGGGATAGTTTTCCATAACTAATTATAATCAATAAATAAAGAATTATATTTAAATGAAAATTAACTTTAACTCTGTGGTTGTGTGACTTGTTCTTGCTGTAGTTTCAGTCCAAGTGATTGCCTGTGCACTAGCCCTGCTGAGACCTATAAGCTCAGTACCTAGAATTAAAGCTATGACAGATGCATTGGGATCACATATTATCAGTGTCACTGAATAAGTAGGTCTCCTGTTCAGCTAGGCTGCAAAAGCTAGCACCTCTACTCCTTCTAAAAGATGTCACATTTTCCTCAAAACTGTGCAAAAAAAACTGAAAAAATGATTTTTAGAAGAATGAGCAGAAAAGTGTTTATTTTACGGCCTGCTGTCTTTCTTGCTTACAAAATAATACTATTAATAAAATAATGTAATCTAAATGCCATTTGTGTTTGAGAGAAGCAAAAATCTTTCAGTAATAGTAAGTAGTACTATGGAATAAAATGTGTGGTTGAAATAAAGAGACACGGTATTGTTTACTTAAGATGAAGTAGTTTTATTTACCATCTGTTATTTAACCGTTAGACCTTATTTAACAGCAGTCGCTGTCCATATAATAACCTATTAAGAAGCTTTGAGAATGTCACAGAGAGAGCCATTGGTTTGCTCTTAACATTAGGGTACTGATTATTACTGAACAAAGTAAAGTAATGTCAAAATGTTTTGGTCTGCAATTTATCAGCCTGTACTGTGCAGTATTTGTCCCTTTAATGGTCATGCTACACCTACTGATAAGTCTTGAGTGTTTCTTAGTTGTGCTTTGCGCCTATAGCACAATAATAACCAAAATCCATTCTCCTGGCCATGTGTATCTGTACCGTATACCACTGACTGTGTGTCTCATAATACACTACTGATTCACAGAAAGAGAGCAGGTTGTGTACAATCGTCCATTGTACTTGACGGAGCTAGAATCAGATACATTCATTTTAATGAATGTCTACCTATAGCAAACACAGCTTTCATGGATTTTTGTGGACCATTTGTGGTTGCACTACTATACAGTATGTCTGGCTTGTTTACTGCAGTGATCAATGCTAGAAATAACAGAACATACATAGCAGGGCTATGTCTGTACAATTTGCCTTTTATTGCTAAGCAGTTTGTGACATCTGCTTCAGAAAGGTGCTTTGTAAAAACTTTTTTTTTTTTAACCTACTTGGATGGATTATAAAAGAACCACAGACTTTCACAGGACTTTATGTCTCAGTACCCTTTGTAGACCCCCCACCAAAATACAAGTAGTTGCACTACACGGTTGACCTATACACTGGCTTTAATGCACAGCTCTACAGTATTTGACTGTAATGGGGAATTATGATACTCAGTCCGTGGAAAACCACTTTGTGCACTTGTGTCTTTTACTGGGGCAATGAAATCAAAAGCACTGACCCATGAGGCAAAGTATGCTTGATGCTTCCAAAACCATTTACCAAATGTCTGGATCAAATGCCGTGTTTTCCACAGAAAACCACAGGAACTTTTTGTCACCTCTTGGGAAACAACCAATCAGTTATTTGCCACTTGGAGACGTTGGCTGTGTACGGCAATCATTGTTCAAAAAATAAAAAACGTTAATTAAAAATGAAACTCAGACATGAAATATACTAGACTCCTCTTCAATGAAAATGGTTGTGTGGCAATGTAAAAGCCACAGCATGAGAACAGAGATAGGCTGTCTAACATTATCACTAAGCCTCTTTTTTTGTACTGATTTGACATGAAATTGGGGTGGTGTCTCCACCTGCTCAGATGACCGCTAATGGTAAATCCAAAGGCAAAAGATAATTTTCCTGGCTTTTGTTGGCAGAGGTGCAGACACAGACCTCTGCGGAATAACAAAGTTTTCCCATGTTGAGAGCAGCTTATCTGATTTTGAGTCGAGTTCTACATTTCACTTTGCTAGAAATTTTTCATATAGTACACAAATCGTACAATTTTTAATGCAGTCAAGGCAGAGTCTGTACTGGATTGTAAGAATGGGTCATTCTTATCAATAATGTCATCCACACCAGCTTGTAGGATGTATAAAGTCCTTTCCTTTTAGTTGATTGAATACTTCTAGGCATTAAACAACATTTCTAGCATAGGGGATGCAGATATATTAATAAATTAATATCACACAAGGCACCAGGATCTATTCTGACAAAAGTCTGCACTTTTACTTTAAATGGCAAAAGTCCAAACCGGAAATGTTATTCTTGCCTGGAGAACACCATTTCACTCTACTGGACATATCTGTTCCACCCAATGGTGCTTAATTTAATGTGGTCTGAAGTTGTTTTGATCAAGGCTGCCGGTCTGCCTCCACCCTGCCTCATGTCCAGTTGTACGGCACCATAGACCACACTAAAATAATTAATTTAGTTTCCCTTTAAACATAATTTTGGTTAGACATAAAATATGTATACTACTGATGCTGAAAAGAGAGGAAACAGCTGAGTTTCTCAATGCTGCTAACAAGTGTAGCTTTCATGATAAGAGTGAGTGCAAAATGGGTCACCTATGCTTGGTTGACCATATGATACAAGAAGCACCAGACTGATGTTTTGGTGCCTCTAGCTAAGTGGCTTGAAAATGAGAACCCAGCATTTGATTCAATAATGACTCAATATAAATACATCTGACAAAGTGAGGTCTATATCACTGAACACTGAGGAACAGATGCACTGAAGACTCTGGCTAAGAGAATGAATAGGAATCATTTATTCACAGCATGAATGATGCATCCTGTCAGTGTAAATTTAAGTGTAAATCCAGTTAAAACACCATGACAATTTAGCTGTTGCGGCTTTGATTATGACAACTGGCAATGAGGAAATCATTCAACATGTTAACATACACCTTCCTTTTTTCTTTTACATTACCTAATATGGAAAAAGATTTTCTCATGGAAACACACATTGAGATAATGTGCATGGATTTCTGAAAAGGCCGTAGTCATGGCAGACATTTTGTCTTGTTATAGCAGGTAAACCACAAGTTAAGTTAATGAAATTTAGGATGGCTCCTTTCTGTGACGAGTCCCAGTAAGCCGTGCCAGTAAGCCTGTGTGCACATTTCCAGAGAATTAGAACTGGTATTTCTAAACAGATCACAGACATGTGATCATGATCATGTTTTCGAATCTTCCTTTGGGTTTTCTGCTAGTACATATGAAAATGTCTGCTGTGAAAAAGTCCTACGCAGTTTCTTGCACAATTCCTACACTATAAATTTAAAGCTCAATGTAACTGGCACAATCGTGAGAAACCGGTGTGAATAATAATGACTCCCACACTCAACAGTACCCTTTAGTGATATCCACAGGTGCCATGTAAGCTTCCAATAAAACTAATTATTCCAGTTTTCAAGTGCTCACAAACATGAAGAAAATTGTGGAGCGCTGTGCTGATGATACAGCATGAAAATACCCTCTAATAGCATCTCTGAGATGGCCAAACATTACTCAAGCTGCCAAAATTAGTCAAACTACATGAAGTGGGATGAAAGATATAACATCATCACTATGATTACATCAATTCTGCCAAGCCTACATAATGACATTAAGCATTATCAGACTTTCATTGTGCTCTTACATCCCACATTCCTGTTCTTACCATTCATATTCATCTAGCATGGTTTTTGATGCACTCTGCTTTTTCTAAGATGTGTATAGGCATGTTCTTCCCTCTGAATGTTTCTGGCTGCTTGAACAAGAAAAAAAAAAAAAAGTATCTAACTTTGCTAATAACCACTAAATCAAAACATTTGTGCATGTAACATACCTGAATCTGTTCTAACTGAAAAAGTCCTCCAGTACTGCTGGTAATAAATACAGAGCTCAAATCAAACTGTAAATTTCTTCACTAAAGATAGTGCAGACAACCTCTGCAGCCAGGTTAAGGTGGGTAGATGATAAACCATTACAATGTAAGTCTTTGTATAGGTGCACATCGGAAATAAATAATAAGAATAACTTCTGCTACAAGCATCATTTTTAAGCACAAATCAATCAAGCTGAGCACACTGCAGGTAGGTACAGTTAAGACTTGTGCTCCTGTTAAGTAATTTTGATTACAACTGGAAAGAACATTGCAGAGATATGGCTTACTCTTACCCTTTGCTGCCAGATTAATTTTTGCACCACGGCCAAATTCTGTTGCTAAACTGTAATAAAGACCTCCAAAAGATGGTCCCCGTTGTACGAAGTGATGATTTGATAAATTATATAGGATATGAAGCAAAAAAAGTTTTAGCAAAACCCTGGATGGAGGCAAAATAAATTAAAAAGTTTGCTGTTAAGTGAAAAGTTAAAAATTATAGGACTAAATGTGGGTTTAAATTCGGACCAGTGTAGTGGTTGTTGTATCGACCCCAAAATAAGTGTTTATAAAGTGTATTTTCTTGATTTATTTCTAGGTGTTGCAATTTTAAATCTGAACTATTTAAGATTATTTTTAGCTGGTGACTAAGACAGCACTGTGATTTAAATACTGATAATAGATTTTATTTGTGAGTTTTGTTTTCATTTATTTATTGATTTATTTTTATTTTATGGCAGCTAACAATAATTTGAAATACTAACACTAAAAATGCCACAAAACAATTATAATATTTTTTTTACTCCTATTATCCTCATCTAAATAAAATATCAGGCGTGACTTAATCATGACAAATAATGCAAGATGTATTGGGTTGCTAGTTTAAGAATGTAACATCTACCTCATGACTGAGTTTTTTTTCCTCAGCAGATGTGGTCTTACATTTGAACAAATACATAAATATGGATCCTTCTGAAACAAATGGTCACATTTCCATTTGAAAAATCAAATTAGGCTACAGTCTTTCTTGATAAATGAAAGCCAATATTTTTTTTTTCATGCAGGATCTAGTTGCATCATCCTGCCCAGGCTGCAAATGGCATTCCTATCGATTACAGCAGGAACGGGGCTTTGCAAAGGTCATAGAAGCCATTAAACAAGAATTGCATCTTTGATATACTGTGAAGAACATTATATGTTGAGTGCTCAACCTTGACATTACAGTAAACATAAACAGATACAGCATTATTTATCCTGAAAAAATATGAAAAATGAAAGATGAATGTCTTGAAAGGAAGAAAATAACCTCCACTGTTGGTGTATGTAATGTAAAACCACCAAGGGACTTAACATGAGTTTTGTGTGAGTGCAACCTGAGAGATATTTGAGAAACTGTCAGAGGCCTCTTTCACCTGAGGGAGATGTTACTCCAAGCAAATTAAAGAAATTATAGCAAGGTTAATTTCGCATTCAGTGCCAATGCTGGCTAAGTGCCGTTGCAGTAAGCAATTTCCCACATTGTGTAGGGGAGCTGTGAGTACACTTCCTTCAGGGCTGCAATACACAGATAGGGCACACATCGCTGAAGAATCCATTATAGCATAGAGCAGCATTTTCTACATCAATTTATCCTTTTAACTCCTGAAAATGGAGAACAACCCACGCTGCTACATTGAGCGCTGCTGCCTTCTGGCCCTAACTCAAGGTGTAGGCCAGAACTAGGGGTAAAATCACACTGTGTGCAGGGTCTGTCTGAAAAACAGGCTGTTACTCTGGCTTGATACGTAACACTTACCCTGCTCCCTGTCAATCTGAGGCTGCTAAATTCCAGAGAGTGGAACTTGGCCAAAGGAGCCTTAAACCACGTCTGATTGCATGTGCTGCCACCTCTGCGACCCATAGAATTACTGCACTGTTACGTTCTGTGCTGACATATTTAGCCAAATGCACTGTAGGCAGGGAAACACAATTTCAGGTGCTGAACCTGGCAGGATTGAGAGATTTATGTGACTGTGTGATTAGAAAAATAGCTTAAACAAGGCTGAGAGCAGGAAACTTCATATGGCAAATAAGCATACTGAGTAACAAACTTGCAAGACAAATAAAGTAATTAGCATGACTAAGGAAAATATTTGATCAGCACCTTTTATTTGTTTTGTGCATTTGGATTGATGCATAAAACAATTTGTTGATTCCAATTCCAAAACATACCATATGCCAATATTACTGACAGATTTAATTTGTTTACTTAACAAACTGCATAATATATATCACAAAGAAGTTGTGGGTGTGGAATACAAAGATATGGTTAATAAGAACTACATACAATAAGGTCTCAAAGCTGACAATGCATAAAAAGCAAAAAAGACCATGAGGTGGAAGGAATTGGCTGCAGAGCTCAGAGACAGGATTGTGTTGAGGTTCAGGTCTGGGGGAAGACTTTGAAAAAAATTTCAAAGCCTTCCCGCTGCATTGAGGGTTCCTAAGCGCACAGTGGCCTCCATAAGATGGAAGATGTTTGGAACAACCAGGACTCTTCCGAGAGTCTTCAGAGCTGGCTGCCAAGCAAACTGAGCAGTTGGCGGAGAGGGGCCTTGGTGAGAGCAGTGACCGAGAACCTGATGGTCACTCCTGTGTGGAGATGGGAGAAATATCCAAAAGGACTACCATCACTGCAGCACTCTACCGATCTGGGCTTTATGGCTGAGTCGCCGAACGGAAGCCTCTCCTCAGTGAAAGACACATCAAAGCACTCAAAGGACTCTCAGACTGTGAGAAACAAGATTCTCTGTGCTGATGAAACCAAGATTGTACTGTTTGGTCTCAATTCTAAGCATCATGTCTGGGCACCGCTCATCACCTGCCTAGTATCCAATGATGAAGCATAGTGGTGGCAGCAGGATGCTATGGGGTTGTTTGTCAGCGACAGGGACAGGGAGACTGGTCAGGGTTGAGGGAAAGCTGAATGAAGCAAAGTACAGAGATATCCTTAGTGAATACCTGGTCCAGAGTTCTCAGGACCTCAGACTGGGCCAAAGGTTCACCTTCCAACAGGACAATGACCCTAAGCAGACATCCAAGACAACGCAGCAAAAGCTCAGGGACATCTCCATGAATGTCACTGATTGGCCCAGCTAGAGCCCTGACTTGAACGCAATCAAACGTCTCTGGAGAGACTTGAAAATGGCTGTCCACTGTCTCACTTGAGAGGATCTGCAGAGAAGATTGGCAGAAAATCCCCAAATCCAGATATGCAAAGCTTGTCATGTCATACCCAAGAAGACTCAAGGCTGTAATCACTGCCAAAGATGTTTCCACTAAGTACTGAGTAAAGGGTCTGAATAAATATGTCAATGTGATACTTCAGTTTTCTCCTTTTTAATAGATTTGAAAAAAAAAACTTTAAATTCAGTTTTGCTTGTCATGGGGTATTGACGGTAGATTGATCAGAGAAAAAATTAATTTAAACGATTTTAGCATAAGGTTGCAACATAACAAAATGTGGAAAAAATGAAAGGGTCTGAATACTTTCTGAATGTACTGTATCTGTCAATAAATATAGTCCTGGTTGAAATTATTGGCACCCTGGAATTTTAAGAACAGAATTTAGAATATCTTCAGAAATAAATGCAAATTAAAAAATTTTGTATAATCAGAATATTTTAATAAAATGTCCAAGGTTATTGAACAAAAGAAAATAAAAAAATTAAAAAAACTTGCATAATAATACAAACATAAAATGCACCCAAGACAAAAGTACTGGCACCCTTCACTAATATTTGGTTGCAGAACCTTTGGTAACAGTGACAGCCTCCAAACATTTCTTGTAGCCATCTAGAAGCTTCTTGCACCTGGTAGTTTCTGCCACTCATCCTTTGCTATGTGTTCAAGCTCTTTTAAGTTTGCAGGAGTCTAATTTGCAATGTCAGATTTCAGCTCTCTTTAAAGGTTTTCAATGGCATTTAGGTCAGGGCTCATTGCTGGCCAGTTTAAAACAGTCCATCTTTTCCTTTTCAACCATTCTTTTGTGCTGCTGGATGTGTGTTTTTGGGTCGTTTGTTGCTGAAAAAGACCTTCGCCTAAAATCTAGTTTTCTGACACAGGGTAACACACTTGCGACAAAATGCCTTGGTAATCTTCTGATTTCGTTTCTTTGATACGTTCAGTGCCTCAAGTACCAGACGCAGCAAACCAGCCCCACAGCATGATAGAACCTCCACCATGTTTTACTGTAGGTAGGGTGTTCTTTTCCTTATGGGCTTCATTTTTTTGCCTATAAACAAACTGATGCACTGCATTCCCAAAGAGTTCTACTTTGGTTTCATCTGTTAATAGAACTTTATCCCATAAAGACTGTGACTTATCTGTGAAAGTCTTTGCATACATTAGTCTTGCCTTTTTGTGCCTTTCTTTTAATAGTTTTTTCCTCCTTGTTCTTTGCCCATGGAGGCCTACTTGGTTTAGAGAGCGGCTTATGGTACGGGCTGAAACAACCTCTCCAGATTGCTTCCGGTCAGCCTGAAACTCTGTAGATGTCTTGTTTGGTGTATTTTCCATAATCTGCATCTTATCTTCTCATCTCTCACTGAGTTTCTTCTTAGCATCACATACTGGAAGCGTCTTAACAGGTAACATGACCAACTGTTGAAACAGGGATTTCAAGATCTTTGGCGATTGCCTTGTAGTCCTTTGAATTATTATTTTTTGATAATAGCACTTCTGATGCTCTCAGACAGCTCTCTTGTTTTCACCATTGTCAAAAAGAAACTTGCAGGAGTCTAGAAACAATCAGCCCCTTTTTATGCAGTAAAACCATCATTCAATAATTTCAACCAAGACTGTAGCTACTGCACTCATTTTTTGTAGGTCATCTTCACATATTTGGATATGTGACCACTTCTCATGTGGTCACATGTCACTTTCCCAGTGTAGGTGCTGGTATTGTTAGATGAGAGCTGTGATGCACAAAACTATCATTAAGATTAGTGTTCTTGTCTGAGAATAACTAATAATAATTCATGTTGATGCATAATGTAATTTTTATATAATAATAATTAAAACAAAAAAAATCAAAACAGAATTAGTCGGAGCCTTAAAGCTTCAAGGCATTTAGGTCAGCCCAGTCTTCCACCACCCACTTTCACAACTGTGGGAAGGAAGCACTATGGAGAACTTAGAGAGACTGCTAGTATTATGAAAAGTTAAATATGAACATTTAATATGTATGAATATATCAGACTATTGTCTTTTAGGTTGCTATGATCATTTTAAAAAAGATAATTCAGGTACAATGCAGAGCAAAGTATACAACTAAAACCTTAAATATGTGGTGTCTCCCTACCTGCAAAATAGTGACAGCAAATAGTTAATTAAGTGATTACTTACGACAGAAAAATGAAATCATCTACGGCTACCAACTGCCATTAAATATGTGTAGTGTGGCAGTAACTCAACATCTAGTCTAGTATTCATCCTGTTACACACACTCCAATAAAGCATGTGCCCATTTAGCCCCTCTTTAGTTAGCAATGGTTGAATGGTGCTGTGTTAGACACAGCTTCTGCTGTTGATATCTGAAATTGTAATGCAGCGCTTAACTCTTTCACCTCCCATATTTTTAAAGCATGCTCAAGCGTCAGGCCTCGAAGTGCACATTGGTTCACTGCAGACTACGAGAAAAGGAACCAAAGGCTGAATGAGACTTATCTGGTGTAGAGACCGCCAAAAAACTTGCTTAGAATCTTTTAAAGAGCCGCCAAATTCCAGTGAGACATGGCATGCACAACTCAAGGTATGTAGCAGTGATATAAAGTCAAGTTTGAATAATAATACGCATTTGCTGTTGCCACTTAGTTTAAGACCAAGCATGATCTGTTGGATCCAGCTTTAAGTAATCTACAGCCACACATACTGTCGTGAGTGGTCAGTGTAGAGGATACCGCTGCCTGTTTCCTTGGGGTGTGTTTTGGGAATTACATGCTTCTTGCAAATAAATGAAAAAACAAAACAAAACATAACAGGGTGTAGTTGAGAAATGTACAATAGCTGCTTGGAAAGAGAGAGAAAAATGTGTCCCAGCTGAGTCCCATCACAGGAAACAATCAAATATCTATTCTAGTATTCTAGTCAGCCTTTTCAAAGGTCACACTTCTATCCCACGATTCAAATCTCAATGGAAAAAGCTTATCAGCACAATTTTGCCTAGCCATCAAGCCATCCACCCAACCAAACCAGACTTAAACAGACTATGTTAGAGGCTATTTCACTCCCCTCTCTGACCTATGAAAGAGTGGTGAGGAACCATTGCACAGTAGTCCATGTGCAGGCAGTAAGCTGAAAGGCTGACATCTCACCAGAGTTACTGTAAGCTTTAGGAGTAAAGTAAGTAGGCATGTCAAGAGCTAAATTAATAATGACAGAGTGGCTTCTGGGAGTGTTACCAACGTACTTCATCTAATGGCGTTTCTTTTTTATATTCAGCTTTTATTTAAACATACAAGTTATTTCAGAACATGTTTTAATGACATCAAAAGCCTGGGGGAGGAGCTGCAGGCTCAGAAACAATTGCCTTGATGCACACAAACTACACAGTTTCCCACTGGTTGTTTTCATCTGGTGACTGAGCTGCAGCACTCCAACATCTGGGGGGGGGGGGCTTGCTTAAGGGCACATCAAAAATGATTGATAATGTTAGGG